>NW_026871232.1:600000-815097 GCF_028564815.1 Eubalaena glacialis | reverse complement strand
GGAAGGGCAAATCAGCGCTACAAAGACGTCTCGCTTGCCCTCGGTCAAAAGGGCCATGCTGAAAAAAGTGTAAAAACCAGAAAAGCAGGACAGGCCATGGAGACATGGGAGCCTTGCTACGCTGATGGGCGGGATGTAAATTGCCAACAGCCACTCTGGAAAAGGGTACAGTGTGTCCCGAAACAAGTAATAAACACAGCTTAGAGAGCATAGGGCACTTCCACTCATGGGCGTATAAATTGGGAAAAATAAAAATCAACAAGACACAGGCACCCCAACCTTTACGGCTGCTCTGTTTCCAAGAACCTCCACTTCGGTACACCTTCAATATCCCAGAAAGAGAAAAATGGATAAAGAAATGGTGGTACTTGGCACAATGGAATATCACTCAGCCATGAAATCAATGTCATAAGGCTAGTTAGCAGCATGATGAGTGGATTTAGGTACGATGATTCTAAGTGAAGTAAGTCACACAGAAAAAGGCACTTATCCTAAGATATCGCTTATACAGGGAATGTCAAAATCGCTAAACTTGAACTGAATTACAAAACAGAACAGAGGTGCACCTTTAGAAGACACACTATGGCTGCTTAACTGGAAAGGTGAGGTGGGGTGATGCATAAAACAAGGTTTGAAATTAGCTCAGACACCGCTCCATAAGCCAAATATGTAATAGACAAGGCCTACTCCCTGCTCAGTTAACTGGACTCAACACCCCCTAGTCACCGCACAAGAATATATATGATTACTATGAATCTGAAAACCTATGTATCGATATCTCTCTGCAAGTGAATCAAGAGAGTGTAAAGCGGCATCAACACATCAGGGAAAAGCAGCCAAACCCCATTCTAAACATACATTACTTTAAAAAACCCACAAAGCAAAGACAGTGAAAGAGAGAAAAATTCTTACAAAATCCGTTCAGGGTCTCTGATGCAACCTGGATTGACCATATCTAGACCCACAGCTGGATGAGACATAAGGCTGGACACTCTTGGGGCTGAGAGGATTGGTGAGGTCGGGTGAGCAAATGCAGATACTTTAACGTAACACCGCGGGGTACCCACCCCATGGGTCTCAAATCTCTAGGTACAAGGGCATCTTCCTACATCAAAACATGCATGGGAAACCCAGAAGATGGTATGCCATGAGATCGGGAAAGGTTTCTAAAACGCACCTCATTTCTCCTCTCCTTGTGCTCGGGTTCGCCATTCCAGCTGCTTGACCAACCATCTCCCTATTTGGAGAATCAGCACCTTTAACCTCCTGATTGTACAGGTTGCAATTTGTCCTGAGGATGAACGGGAAGACGCGGAACCAACGAGAGACGAGCCCTAGGTGTTGGGACAGGCGTAGGTCACTCCATTTTCCCATCAGGAAGAAGAATGAACCACAGGCTCAGCCTGCCCCCCAGAACCAAAATAGGGCCTGAAGCAATCCTGCGCTTTTGCGGCCAGCTCCCAAAAAAGCGAGGAGACAAATGGAGCTCAGGGGCACTGCAATTCACAAACGTGCAGAGTTACAAATGAGAACTCTCGTCCACAAATATATTGAGGGAAGGCAACGAAGAGGATTTGAAAGCAAGGCAGATTTGCAGGAAACAGATTTCAGGAGGTAGATTCGACTCGCCTTTAAAGCACATGAAAAGCAGCAAAACGTTGACAATGATGCCCTTGGCCAAAAAGGGCGTATGCGTTTTTTCCTGAATATATTCAGGAAAAAACGCATACGCCCTTTTTGGCCAACCAAGCAAGCCGGAAGGGCAAATCAGCGCTACAAAGAAGTCTCGCTTGCCCTCGGTCAAAAGGGCCATGCTGAACAAAGTGTAAAAACCAGAAAAGCAGGACAGGCCATGGAGACATCGGAGCCTTGCTACGCTGATGGGCGGGATGTAAATTGCCAACAGGCACTCTGGAGAAGAGTACGGTGTGTCCTGAAACAAGTAATAAACACAGCGTAGAGAGCATAGGGCATTTCCACTCATGGGCGTATAAATTGGGAAAACTAAAAATCAACAAGACACAGGCACCCCAAACTTTACGGCTGCTCTCTTGCCAAGAACCTCCGCTTCGGTACACCTTCAATATCCCAGGAAAGAGAAAAATGGATAAAGAAATGGTGGTACTTGGCACAATGGAATATCACTCAGCCATGAAATCAACGTCATAAGGCTAGTTAGCAGCATGATGAGTGGATTTAGGTACGATGATTCTAAGTGAAATAAGTCACACAGAAAAAGGCACTTATCCTAAGATATCGCTTATAGAGGGAATGTCAAAATCGCTAAACTTGAACTGAATTACAAAACAGAACAGAGGCACACCTTTAGAAGACACACTATGGCTGCTTAACGGGAAAGGTGAGGTGGGGTGATGCATAAAACAAGGGTTTGAAATTAGCTCAGAGACCGCTCCATAAGCCAAATATGTAATAGACAAGGCCTACGCCCTGCTCAGTGAACTGGACTCAACACCCCCTAGTCACCGCACAAGAATATATCTGATTAGTATGAATCTGAAAACCTATGTATCGATATCTCTCTGCAAGTGAATCAAGAGGGTGTAAAGCGGCATAAACACAGCAGGGAAAAGCAGCCAAACCCCATTCTAAACATAAATTACTTTAAAAAACCCACAAAGCAAAGACAGTGAAAGAGAGAGAAATTCTTACAAAATCCGTTCAGGGTCTCTGATGCAACCTGGATTGACCATATCTAGACCCACAGCTGGATGAGACATAAGGCTGGACACTCTTGGGGCTGAGAGGATTGGTGAGGTCAGGTGAGCAAATGCAGATACTTTAAAGTAACACCGCGGGGTACCCACCCCATGGGTCTCAAATCTCCAGGTACAAGGGAATCTTCCTACATCAAAACATGCATGAGAAACCCAGAAGATGGTATGCCGTGAGATCGGGAAAGGTTTCTAAAACGCACCTCATTTCTCCTCTCCTTGTGCTCGGGTTCGCCATTCCAGCCACTTGACTAACCATCTCCCTAATTGGAGAACCAGCACCTTTAACCTCCTGTTTCGTCCAGGTTGCAATTTGTCCTGAGGATGAAGGGGAAGACGGGGAACCAACGAGAGACTAGCCCTAGGTGTTGGGACAGGCAAAGGTCACTCCACTTTCCCATCAGGAAGAAGAATGAACCACAGGCTCAGCCTGCCCCTCAGAACCAAAATAGGGCCTGAAGCAATCCTGCGCTTTTGCGGCCAGCTCCCAAAAAAGCGAGGAGACAAATGGAGCTCAGGGGCACTGCAATTCACAAACGTGCAGAGTTATAAATGAGAACTCTCGTCCACAAATATATTGAGGGAAGGCAACGAAGAGGATTTGAAAGCAAGGCAGATTTGCAGGAAACAGATTTCAGGAGGTAGATTCGGCTCGCCTTTAAAGCACATGAAAAGCGGCAAAACGCTGACAATCATGCCCTTGGCCAAAAACGGCGTATGCGTTTTTTCCTGAATATATTCAGGAAAAAACGCATACGCCCTTTTTGGCCAACCAAGCAAGCCGGAAGGGCAAATCAGCGCTACAAAGAAGTCTCGCTTGCCCTCGGTCAAAAGGGCCATGCTGAAAAAAGTGTAAAAACCAGAAAAGCAGGACAGGCCATGGAGACATGCGAGCCTTGCTACGCTGATGGGCGGGATGTAAATTGCCAACAGGCACTCTGGAGAAGTGTACGGTGTGTCCTGAAACAAGTAATAAACACAGCTTAGAGAGCATAGGGCACTTCCACTCATGGGCGTATAAATTGGGAAAACTAAAAATCAACAAGACACAGGCACCCCAAACTTTACAGCTGCTCTGTTTCCAAGAACCTCCACTTCGGTACACCTTCAATATCCCAGGAAAGAGAAAAATGGATAAACAAATGGTGGTACTTGGCACAATGGAATGTCACTCAGCCATGAAATCAATGTCATCAGGCTACTTAGCAGCATGATGAGTGGATTTAGCGACGATGATTCTAAGTGAAATAAGTCACACAGAAAAAGACACTTATCCTAAGATATCGCTTATAGAGGGAATGGCAAAATCGCTACACTTGAACTGAATTACATAACAGAACAGAGTCACACCTTTAGAAGACACACTATGGCTGCTTAACGGGAAAGGTGAGGTGGGGTGATGCATAAAACAAGGGTTTGAAATTAGCTCAGCGACCGCTCCATAAGCCAAATATGTAATAGACAAGGCCTACTCCCTGCTCAGTGAACTGGACTCAACACCCCCTAGTCACCACACAAGAATATATCTGAGTAGTAGGAATCTGAAAACCTATGTATCGATATCTCTCTGTAAGTGAATCAAGAGGGTGTAAAGCGGCATCAACACAGCAGGGAAAAGCAGCCAAGCCCCATTCTAAACATAAATTACTTTAAAAAACCCACAAAACAAAGACAGTGAAAGAGAGAAAAATTCTTACAAAATCAGTTCAGGGTCTCTGATGCAACCTGGATTGCCCATATCTAGACCCACAGCTGGATGAGACATAAGGTTGGACACTCTTGGGGCTCAGAGGATTGGTGAGGTTGGGTGAGCAAATGCAGATACTTTAAAGTAACACTGCGGGGTACCCACCCCATGGGTCTCAAATCTCCAGGTACAAGGGCATCTTCTTACATCAAAACATGCATGGGAAACCCAGAAGATGGTATGCTGTGAGATCGGGAAAGGCTTCTAAAACGCACCTCAATTCTCCTCTCCTTGTGCTCGGGTTCGCCATTCCAGCCGCTTGACTAACCATCTCCCTACTTGGAGAATCAGCACCTTTAACCTCCTGATTGTACAGGTTGCAATATGTCCTGAGGATGAACGGGAAGACGCGGAACCAACGAGAGACGAGCCCTAGGTGTTGGGACAGGCGTAGGTCACTCCATTTTCCCATCAGGAAGAAGAATGAACCACAGGCTCAGCCTGCCCCCCAGAACCAAAATAGGGCCTGAAGCAATCCTGCGCTTTTGCGGCCAGCTCCCTAAAAAGCGAGAAGACAAATGGAGCTCAGGGGCACTGCAATTCACAAACGTGCAGAGTTATAAATGAGAACTCTCGTCCACAAATATATTGAGGGAAGGCAACGAAGAGGATTTGAAAGCAAGGCAGATTTGCAGGAAACAGATTTCAGGAGGTAGATTCGACTCGCCTTTAAAGCACATGAAAAGCGGCAAAACGTTGACAATGATGCCCTTGGCCAAAAAGGGCGTATGCGTTTTTTCCTGAATATACTCAGGACAAAACGCATACGCCCTTTTAGGCCAACCAAGCAAGCCGGAAGGGCAAATCAGCGCTACAAAGACGTCTCGCTTGCCCTCGGTCAAAAGGGCCATGCTGAAAAAAGTGTAAAAACCAGAAAAGCAGGACAGGCCATGGAGACATGCGAGCCTTGCTACGCTGATGGGCAGGTTGTAAATTGCCAACAGCCACTCTGGAGAAGGGTACGGTGTGTCCTGAAACAAGTAATAAACACAGCTTAGAGAGCATAGGGCACTTCCACTCATGGGCGTATAAATTTGGAAAAATAAAAATCAACAAGACACAGGCACCCTAAAGTTTACGGCTGCTCTGTTTCCAAGAACCTCCACTTCGGTACACCTTCAATATCCCAGAAAGAGAAAAATGGATAAAGAAATAGTGGTACTTGGCCCAATGGAATATCACTCAGCCATGAAATCAATGTCATAAGGCTAGATAGCAGCATGATGAGTGGATTTAGCAACGATGATTCTAAGTGAAATAAGTCACACAGAAAAAGACACTTATCCTAAGATATCGCTTATAGAGGGAATGTCAAAATCGCTACACTTGAACTGAATTACAAAACAGAACAGAGTCACACCTTTAGAAGACACACTATGGCTGCTTAACGGGAAAGTTGAGGTGGGGTGATGCATAAAACAAGGGTTTGAAATTAGCTCAGAGACCTCTCCATAAGCCAAATATGTAATAGACAAGGCCTACACCCTGCTCAGTGAACTGGACTCAACACCCCCTAGTCACCGCACAAGAATATATCTCACTATTAAGAATCTGAAAACCTATGTATCGATATCTCTCTGCAAGTGAATCAAGAGGGTGTAAAGCGGCATAAACACAGCAGAGAAAAGCAGCCAAGCCCCATTCTAAACATAAATTACTTTAAAAAACCCACACAAAAAAAACAGTGAAAGAGAGAGAAATTCTTACAAAATCCGTTCAGGGACTCTGATGTAACCTGGATTGACCATATCTAGACCCACAGCTGGATGAGACATAAGGCTGGACACTCTTGGGGCTCAGAGGATTGGTGAGGTTGGGTGAGCAAATGCAGATACATTAAAGTAACACTGCGGGGTACCCACCCCATGGGTCTCAAATCTCCAGGTACAAGGGCATCTTCCTACATCAAAACATGCATGGGAAACCCAGAAGATGGTATGCTGTGAGATCGGGAAAGGCTTCTAAAACGCACCTCATTTCTCCTCTCCTTGTGCTCGGGTTCGCCATTCCAGCCGCTTGACTAACCATCTCCCTACTTGGAGAATCAGCACCTTTAACCTCCTGTTTCGTACAGGTTGCAATTTGTCCTGAGGATGAACGGGAAGACGGGCAACCAACGAGAGACTAGCCCTAGGTGTTGGGACAGGCACAGGTCACTCCATTTTCCCATCAGGAAGAAGAATGAACCACAGGCTCCGGCGGCCCCCTGGAAGCCGTATAGGGCCTGAAGCAATCATGTGCTTTTGCTGCCAGCTCCCAAAAAGGCGAGTAGACAAATGGAGCTCAGGGGCACTGCAATTCACAAACGTGCAGAGTTCTAAATGATAACTCTCGTCCACAAATATATTGAGGGAAGGCAACGAAGAGGATTTGAAAGCAAGGCAGATTTGCAGGAAACAGATTTCAGGAGGTAGATTCGACTCGCCTTTAAAGCACATGAAAAGCGGAAAAACGTTGACAATGATGCCCTGGGCAAAAAAGGGCATATGCGTTTTTTCCTGAATATATTCAGGAAAAAACGCATATGCCCTTTTTGGCCAACCAAGCAAGCCGGAAGGGCAAATCAGCGCTACAAAGAAATCTCGCTTGCCCTCGGTCAAAAGGGCCATGCTGAAGAAAGTGTAAAAACCAGAAAAGCAGGACAGGACATGGAGACATGGGAGCCTTGCTACGCTGATGGGCGGGATGTAATTTGCCAACAGGCACTCTGGAGAAGTGTACGGTGTGTCCTGAAACAAGTAATAAACACAGCTTAGAGAGCATAGGGCACTTCCACTCATGGGCGTATAAATTGGGAAAACTAAAAATCAACAAGACACAGGCACCCCAAACATTACGGCTGCTCTGTTTCCAAGAACCTCCACTTCGGTACACCTTCAATATCGCAGGAAAGAGAAAAATGGATAAAGAAATGGTGCTACTTGGCCCAATGGAATATCACTCAGCCATGAAATCAATGTCATAAGGCTAGTTAGCAGCATGATGAGTGGATTTAGCGACGATGATTCTAAGTGAAATAAGTCACACAGAAAAAGACACTTATCCTAAGATATCGCTTATAGAGGGAATGTCAAAATCGCTACACTTGAACTGAAGTACAAAACAGAACAGAGTCACACCTTTAGAAGACACACTATGGCTGCTTAACGGGAAAGGTGAGGTGGGGTGATGCATAGAACAAGGGTTTGAAATTAGCTCAGAGACCGCTCCATAAGCCAAATATGTAATAGACAAGGCCTACTCCCTGCTCAGTGAACTGGACTCAACACCCCCTAGTCACCGCACAAGAATATATCTGACTAGTAAGAATCTGAAAACCTATGTATCGATATCTCTCTGCAAGTGAATCAAGAGGGTGTAAAGCGGAATAAACACAGCAGGGAAAAGCAGCCAAGCCCCATTCTAAACATAAATTACTTTACAAAACCCACAAAACAAAGACAGTGAAAGAGAAATTCTTACAAAATCCGTTCAGGGTCTCTGATGCAACTTGGATTGACCATATCTAGACCCACAGCTGGATGAGACATAAGGCTGGACACTCTTGGGGCTCAGAGGATTGGTGAGGTTGGGTGAGCAAACCCAGATATTTTAAAGTAACACCGCGTGGTACACACCCCATGGGTCTCAAATCTCCAGGTACAAGGGAATCTTCCTACATCAAAACATGCATGGGAAACCCAGAATATGGTATGCCGTGAGATCGGGAAAGGCTTCTAAAACGCACCTCATTTCTCCTCTCCTTGTGCTCGGGTTCGCCATTCCAGCAGCTTGACTAACCATCTCCCTACTTGGAGAATCAGCACTTTTAACCTCCTGTTTCGTACAGGTTGCAATTTGTCCTGAGGATGAACGGGAAGACGGGCAACCAACGAGAGACTAGCCCTAGGTGTTGGGACAGGCACAGGTCACTCCATTTTCCCATCAGGAAGAAGAATGAACCACAGGCTCAGCCTGCCCCCCAGAACCAAAATAGGGCCTGAAGCAATCCTGCGCTTTTGCGGCCAGCTCCCAAAAAAGCGAGTAGACAAATGGAGCTCAGGGGCAGTGCAATTCACAAACGTGCAGAGTTATAAATGAGAACTCTCGTCCACAAATATATTGAGGGAAGGCAACGAAGAGGATTTGAAAGCAAGGCAGATTTGCAGGAAACAGATTTCAGGAGGTAGATTCGACTCGCCTTTAAAGCACATGAAAAGTGGCAAAACGTTGACAATGATGCCCTTGGCCAAAAAGGGCGTATGCGTTTTTTCCTGAATATATTCAGGAAAAAACGCATACGCCCTTTTAGGCCAACCAAGCAAGCCGGAAGGGCAAATCAGCGCTACAAAGACGTCTCGCTTGCCCTCGGTCAAAAGGGCCATGCTGAAAAAAGTGTAAAAACCAGAAAAGCAGGACAGGCCATGGAGACATGCGAGCCTTGCTACGCTGATGTGCGGGATGTAAATTGCCAACAGCCACTCTGGAAAAGGGTACAGTGTGTCCCGAAACAAGTAATAAACACAGCTTAGAGAGCATAGGGCACTTCCACTCATGGGCGTATAAATTGGGAATAATAAAAATCAACAAGACACAGGCACCCCAACCTTTACGGCTGCTCTGTTTCCAAGAACCTCCACTTCGGTACACCTTCAATATCCCAGAAAGAGAAAAATGGATAAAGGAATGGTGGTACTTGGCCCAATGGAATATCACTCAGCCATGAAATCAATGTCATAAGGCTAGTTAGCAGCATGATGAGTGGATTTAGCGACGATGATTCTAAGTGAAATAAGTCACACAGAAAAAGACACTTATCCTAAGATATCGCTTATAGAGGGAATGTCAAAATCGCTACACTTGAACTGAATTACAAAACAGAACAGAGTCACACCTTTAGAAGACACACTATGGCTGCTTAACGGGAAAGGTGAGGTGGGGTGATGCATAAAACAAGGGTTTGAAATTAGCTCAGAGACCGCGCCATAAGCCCAATATGTAATAGACAAGGCCTACTACCTGCTCAGTGAACTGGACTCAACACCCCCTAGTCACCGCACAAGAATATATCTGACTATTAAGAATCTGAAAACCTATGTATCCATATCTCTCTGCAAGTGAATCAAGAGGGTGTAAAGCGGCATAAACACAGCAGAGAAAAGCAGCCAAGCCCCATTCTAAACATAAATTACTTTAAAAAACCCACACAAAAAAAACAGTGAAAGAGAGAGAAATTCTTACAAAATCCGTTCAGGGTCTATGATGCAACCTGGATTGAGCATATCTAGACCCACAGCTGGATGAGACATAAGGCTGGACACTCTTGGGGCTCAGAGGATTGGTGAGGTTGGGTGAGCAAATGCAGATACATTAAAGTAACACTGCGGGGTACCCACCCCATGGGTCTCAAATCTCCAGGTACAAGGGCATCTTCCTACATCAAAACATGCATGTGAAACCCAGAAGATGGTATGCTGTGAGATCGGGAAAGGCTTCTAAAACGCACCTCATTTCTCCTCTCCTTGTGCTCGGGTTCGCCATTCCAGCCGCTTGACTAACCATCTCCCTACTTGGAGAATCAGCACCTTTAACCTCCTGTTTCGTACAGGTTGCAATTTGTCCTGAGGATGAACGGGACGACGGGCAACCAACGAGAGACTAGCCCTAGGTGTTGGGACAGGCACAGGTCACTCCAATTTCCCATCAGGAAGAAGAATGAACCACAGGCTCCGGCGGCCCCCTGGAAGCCGTAAAGGGCCTGAAGCAATCCTGTGCTTTTGCTGCCAGCTCCCAAAAAAGCGAGTAGACAAATGCAGCTCAGGGGCACTGCAATTCACAAACGTGCAGAGTTATAAATGATAACTCTCGTCCACAAATATATTGAGGGAAGGCAACGAAGAGGATTTGAAAGCAAGGCAGATTTGCAGGAAACAGATTTCAGGAGGTAGATTCGACTCGCCTTTAAAGCACATGAAAAGCGGAAAAACGTTGACAATGATGCCCTGGGCAAAAAAGGGCGTATGCGTTTTTTCCTGAATATATTCAGGAAAAAACGCATACGCCCTTTTTGGCCAACCAAGCAAGCCGGAAGGGCAAATCAGCGCTACAAAGAAATCTCGCTTGCCCTCGGTCAAAAGGGCCATGCTGAAGAAAGTGTAAAAACCAGAAAAGCAGGACAGGCCATGGAGACATGGGAGCCTTGCTACGCTGATGGGCGGGATGTAAATTGCCAACAGGCACTCTGGAGAAGTGTACGGTGTGTCCTGAAACAAGTAATAAACACAGCTTAGAGAGCATAGGGCACTTCCACTCATGGGCGTATAAATTGGGAAAACTAAAAATCAACAAGACACAGGCACCCCAAACTTTACAGCTGCTGTGTTTCCAAGAACCTCCACTTCAGTACACCTTCAATATCGCAGGAAAGAGAAAAATAGATAAAGAAATGGTGGTATTTGGCCCAATGGAATATCACTCAGCCATGAAATCAATGTCCTAAGGCTAGTTAGCAGCATGATGAGTGGATTTAGCGACGATGATTCTAAGTGAAATAAGTCACACAGAAAAAGACACTTATCCTAAGATATCGCTTAGAGAGGGAATGTCAAAATCGCTACACTTGAACTGAATTACAAAACAGAACAGAGGCACACCTTTAGAAGACACACTATGGCTGCTTAACGGGAAAGGTGAGGTGGGGTGATGCATAAAACAAGGGTTTGAAATTAGCTCAGAGACCGCGCCATAAGCCCAATATGTAATAGACAAGGCCTACTACCTGCTCAGTGAACTGGACTCAACACCCCCTAGTCACCGCACAAGAATATATCTGACTATTAAGAATCTGAAAACCTATGTATCCATATTTCTCTGCGAGTGAATCAAGAGGGTGTAAAGCGGCATAAACACAGCAGAGAAAAGCAGCCAAGCCCCATTCTAAACATAAATTACTTTAAAAAACCCACACAAAAAAAACAGTGAAAGAGAGAGAAATTCTTACAAAATCCGTTTAGGGACTCTGATGCAACCTGGATTGACCATATCTAGACCCACAGCTGGATGAGACATAAGGCTGGACACTCTTGGGGCTCAGAGGATTGGTGAGGTTGGGTGAGCAAATGCAGATACATTAAAGTAACACTGCGGGGTACCCACCCCATGGGTCTCAAATCTCCAGGTACAAGGGCATCTTCCTACATCAAAACATGCATGTGAAACCCAGAAGATGGTATGCTGTGAGATCGGGAAAGGCTTCTAAAACGCACCTCATTTCTCCTCTCCTTGTGCTCGGGTTCGCCATTCCAGCCGCTTGACTAACCATCTCCCTACTTGGAGAATCAGCACCTTTAACCTCCTGTTTCGTACAGGTTGCAATTTGTCCTGAGGATGAACGGGAAGACGGGCAACCAACGAGAGACTAGCCCTAGGTGTTGGGACAGGCACAGGTCACTCCATTTTCCCATCAGGAAGAAGAATGAACCACAGGCTCCGGCGGCCCCCTGGAAGCCGTAAAGGGCCTGAAGCAATCCTGTGCTTTTGCTGCCAGCTCCCAAAAAAGCGAGTAGACAAATGGAGCTCAGGGGCACTGCAATTCACAAACGTGCAGAGTTATAAATGATAACTCTCGTCCACAAATATATTGAGGGAAGGCAACGAAGAGGATATGAAAGCAAGGCAGATTTGCAGGAAACAGATTTCAGGAGGTAGATTCGACTCGCCTTTAAAGCACATGAAAAGCGGAAAAACGTTGACAATGATGCCCTGGGCAAAAAAGGGCGTATGCGTTTTTTCCTGAATATATTCAGGAAAAAACGCATACGCCCTTTTTGGCCAACCAAGCAAGCCGGAAGGGCAAATCAGCGCTACAAAGAAATCTCGCTTGCCCTCGGTCAAAAGGGCCATGCTGAAGAAAGTGTAAAAACCAGAAAAGCAGGACAGGCCATGGAGACATGGGAGCCTTGCTACGCTGATGGGCGGGATGTAAATTGCCAACAGGCACTCTGGAGAAGTGTACGGTGTGTCCTGAAACAAGTAATAAACACAGCTTAGAGAGCATAGGGCACTTCCACTCATGGGCGTATAAATTGGGAAAACTAAAAATCAACAAGACACAGGCACCCCAAACTTTACAGCTGCTCTGTTTCCAAGAACCTCCACTTCAGTACACCTTCAATATTGCAGGAAAGAGAAAAATAGATAAAGAAATAGTGGTATTTGGCCCAATGGAATATCACTCAGCCATGAAATCAATGTCATAAGGCTAGTTAGCAGCATGATGAGTGGATTTAGCGACGATGATTCTAAGTGAAATAAGTCACACAGAAAAAGACACTTATCCTAAGATATCGCTTAGAGAGGGAATGTCAAAATCGCTACACTTGAACTGAATTACAAAACAGAAAAGAGTCACACCTTTAGAAGACACACGATGGCTGCTTAACGGGAAAGGTGAGGTGGGGTGATGCATACAACAAGGGTTTGAAATTAGCTCAGAGACCGCTCCTTAAGCCAAATAAGTAATAGACAAGGCCTACTCCCTGCTCAGTGAACTGGACTCAACACCCCCTAGTCACCGCACAAGAATATATCTGACTAGTAAGAATCTGAAAACCTATGTATCGATATCTCTCTGCAAGTGAATCAAGAGGGTGTAAAGCGGCATAAACACAGCAGGGAAAAGCAGCCAAGCCCCATTCTAAACATAAATTACTTAAAAAAACCCACAAAACAAATACAGTGAAAGAGAGAGAAATTCTTACAAAATCAGTTCAGGGGCTCTGATGCCACCTGGATAGACCATATCTAGACCCACAGCTGGATGAGACTTAAGGCTGGACACTCTTGGGGCTGAGAGGATTGGTGAGGTTGGGTGAGCAAACGCAGATACTTTAAAGTAATACTGCGGGGTACCCACCCCATGGGTCTCAAATCTCCAGGTACAAGGGCATCTTCCTACATCAAAACATGCATGGGAAACCCAGAGAATTGTATGCTGTGAGATCGGGAAAGGCTTCTAAAACGCACCTCATTTCTCCTCTCCTTGTGCTCGGGTTCGCCATTCCAGCCGCTTGACTAACCATCTCCCTACTTGGAGAATCAGCACCTTTAACCTCCTGTTTCGTACAGGTTGCAATTTGTCCTGAGGATGAACGGGAAGACGGACAACCAACGAGAGACTAGCGCTAGGTGTTGGGACAGGCACAGGTCACTCCATTTTCCCATAAGGAAGAAGAATGAACCACAGGCTCAGCCTGCCCCCCAGAAGCAAAATAGGGCCTGAAGCAATCCTGCGCTTTTGTGGCCAGCTCCCAAAAAAGCGAGTAGACAAATGGAGCTCAGGGGCACTGCAATTCACAAACGTGCAGAGCTATAAATGAGAACTCTCGTCCACAAATATATTGAGGGAAGGCAACGAAGAGGATTTGAAAGCAAGGCAGATTTGCAGGAAACAGATTTCAGGAGGTAGATTCGACTCGCCTTTAAAGCACATGAAAAGCGGAAAAACGTTGACAATGATGCCCTGGGCCAAAAAGGGCATATGCGTTTTTTCCTGAATATATTCAGGAAAAAACGCATATGCCCTTTTTGGCCAACCAAGCAAGCCGGAAGGGCAAATCAGCGCTACAAAGAAGTCTCACTTGCCCTCGGTCAAAAGGGCCATGATGAAGAAAGTGTAAAAACCAGAAAAGCAGGACAGGCCATGGAGACATGGGAGCCTTGCTACGCTGATGGGCGGGATGTAAATTGCCAACAGGCACTCTGGAAAATTGTACGGTGTGTCCTGAAACAAGTAATAAACACAGCTTAGAGAGCATAGGGCACTTCCACTCATGGGCGTATAAATTGGGAAAACTAAAAATCAACAAGACACAGGCACCCCAACCTTTACGGCTGCTCTGTTTCCAAGAACCTCCACTTCAGTACACCTTCAATATTGCAGGAAAGAGAAAAATGGATAAACAAATAGTGGTACTTGGCACAATGGAATATCACTCAGCCATGAAATCAATGTCATAAGGCGAGTTAGCAGCATGATGAGTGGATTTAGTGACGATGATTCTAAGTGAAATAAGTCACACAGAAAAAGACACTTATCCTAAGATATCGCTTATAGAGGGAATGTCAAAATCGCTACACTTGAACTGAATTACAAAACAGAACAGAGTCACACCTTTAGAAGACACACTATGGCTGCTTAACGGGAAAGGTGAGGTGGGGTGATGCATAAAACAAGGGTTTGAAATTAGCTCAGAGACCGCTCCATAAGCCAAATATGTAATAGACAAGGCCTACTCCCTGCTCAGTGAACTGGACTCAACACCCCCTAGTCACCGCACAAGAATATATATGACTAGTAAGAATCTGAAAACCTATGTATCGATATCTCTCTGCAAGTGAATCAAGAGGGTGTAAAGCGGAATAAACACAGCAGGGAAAAGCAGCCAAGCCCCATTCTAAACATAAATTACTTTAAAAAACCCACAAAACAAAGACAGTGAAAGAGAGAGAAATTCTTACAAAATCCGTTCAGGGTCTCTGATGCAACCTGGATTGACCATATCTAGACCCACAGCTGGATGAGACATAAGGCTGGACACTCTTGGGGCTCAGAGGATTGGTGAGGTTGGGTGAGCAAATGCAGATACTTTAAAGTAACACTGCGGGGTACCCACCCCATGGATCTCAAATCTCCAGGTACAAGGGCATCTTCCTACATCAAAACATGCATGGGAAACCCAGAAGATGGTATGCTGTGAGATCGGGAAAGGCTTCTAAAACGCACCTCATTTCTCCTCTCCTTGTGCTCGGATTCGCCATTCTAGCCGCTTGACTAAACATCTCCCTACTTGGCAATCAGCACCTTTAACCTCCTGTTTTGTACAGGTTGCAATTTGTCCTGAGGATGAAAGGGAAGACGGGCAACCAACGAGAGACTAGCCCTAGGTGTTGGTACAGCCACAGGTCACTCCATTTTCCCATCAGGAAGAAGAATGAACCACAGGGTCAGCCTGCCCCCCAGAACCAAAAAAGGGCCTGAAGCAATCCTGCGCTTTTGCGGCCAGCTCCCAAAAAAGCGAGTAGACAAATGGAGCTCAGGGGCACTGCAATTCACAAACGTGCAGAGTTATAAATGATAACTCTCGTCCACAAATATATTGAGGGAAGGCAACGAAGAGGATTTGAAAGCAAGGCAGATTTGCAGGAAACAGATTTCAGGAGGTAGATTCGACTCGCCTTTAAAGCACATGAAAAGCGGAAAAACGTTGACAATGATGCCCTGGGCAAAAGGGCATATGCGTTTTTTTCCGAATATATTCAGGAAAAAACACATATGCCCTTTTTGGCCAACCAAGCAAGCCGGAAGGGCAAATCAGCGCTACAAAGAAATCTCGCTTGCCCTCGGTCAAAAGGGCCATGCTGAAGAAAGTGTAAAAACCAGAAAAGCAGGACAGGCCATGGAGACATGGGAGCCTTGCTACGCTGATGGGCGGGATGTAAATTGCCAACAGGCACTCTGGAGAAGTGTACGGTGTGTCCTGAAACAAGTAAGAAACACAGCTTAGAGAGCATAGGGCACTTCCACTCATGGGCGTATAAATTGGGAAAACTAAAAATCAACAAGACACAGGCACCCCAAACTTTACAGCTGCTGTGTTTCCAAGAACCTCCACTTCAGTACACCTTCAATATCGCAGGAAAGAGAAAAATAGATAAAGAAATGGTGGTACTTGGCCCAATGGAATATCACTCAGCCATGAAATCAATGTCATAAGGCTAGTTAGCAGCATGATGAGTGGATTTAGTGACGATGATTCTAAGTGAAATAAGTCACACAGAAAAAGACACTTATCCTAAGATATCGCTTAGAGAGGGAATGTCAAAATCGCTACACTTGAACTGAATTACAAAACAGAACAGAGTCACACCTTTAGAAGACACACTATGGCTGCTTAACGGGAAAGGTGAGGTGGGGTGATGCATACAACAATGGTTTGAAATTAGCTCAGAGACCGCTCCATAAGCCAAATAAGTAATAGACAAGGCCTACTCCCTGCTCAGTGAACTGGACTCAACACCCCCTAGTCACCGCACAAGAATATATCTGACTAGTAAGAATCTGAAAACCTATGTATCGATATCTCTCTGCAAGTGAATCAAGAGGGTGTAAAGCGGCATAAACACAGCAGGGAAAAGCAGCCAAGCCCCATTCTAAACATAAATTACTTTAAAAAACCCACAAAACAAAGACAGTGAAAGAGAGAGAAATTCTTACAAAATCAGTTCAGGGGCTCTGATGCCACCTGGATAGACCATATCTAGACCCACAGCTGGATGAGACTTAAGACTGGACACTCTTGGGGCTGAGAGGATTGGTGAGGTTGGGTGAGCAAACGCAGATACTTTAAAGTAACACTGCGGGGTACCCACCCCATGGGTCTCAAAACTCCAGGTACAAGGGCATCTTCCTACATCAAAACATGCATGGGAAACCCAGAGAATTGTATGCCGTGAGATCGGGAAAGGCTTCTAAAACGCACCTCATTTCTCCTCTCCTTGTGCTCGGGTTCGCCATTCCAGCCGCTTGACTAACCATCTCCCTACTTGGAGAATCAGCACCTTTAACCTCCTGTTTCGTACAGGTTGCAATTTGTCCTGAGGATGAACGGGAAGACGGACAACCAACGAGAGACTAGCGCTAGGTGTTGGGACAGGCACAGGTCACTCCATTTTCCCATCAGGAAGAAGAATGAACCACAGGCTCAGCCTGCCCCCCAGAAGCAAAATAGGGCCTGAAGCAATCCTGCGCTTTTGTGGCCAGCTCCCAAAAAAGCGAGTAGACAAATGGAGCTCAGGGGCACTGCAATTCACAAACGTGCAGAGTTATAAATGATAACTCGTCCACAAATATATTGAGGGAAGGCAACGAAGAGGATTTGAAAGCAAGGCAGATTTGCAGGAAACAGATTTCAGGAGGTAGATTCGACTCGCCTTTAAAGCACATGAAAAGCGGCAAAACGTTGACAATGATGCCCTGGGCCAAAAAGGGCATATGCGTTTTCTCCTGAATATATTCAGGAAAAAACGCATATGCCCTTTTTGGCCAACCAAGCAAGCCGGAAGGGCAAATCAGCGCTACAAAGAAATCTCGCTTGCCCTCGGTCAAAAGGGCCATGCTGAAGAAAGTGTAAAAACCAGAAAATCAGGACAGGCCATGGAGACATGGGAGCCTTGCTACGCTGATGGGCGGGATGTAAATTGCCAACAGGCACTCTGGAGAAGTGTACGGTGTGTCCTGAAACAAGTAAGAAAAACAGCTTAGAGAGCATAGGGCACTTCCACTCATGGGCGTATAAATTGGGAAAACTAAAAATCAACAAAACACAGGCACCCCAACCTTTACGGCTGCTCTGTTTCCAAGAACCTCCACTTCGGTACACCTTCAATATCCCAGAAAGAGAAAAATGGATAAAGAAATAGTGGTACTTGGCCCAATGGAATATCACTCAGCCATGAAATCAATGTCATAAGGCTAGTTAGCAGCATGATGAGTGGATTTAGCGACGATGATTCTAAGTGAAATAAGTCACACAGAAAAAGACACTTATCCTAAGATATCGCTTATAGAGGGAATGTCAAAATCGCTACACTTGAACTGAATTACAAAACAGAACAGAGTCACACCTTTAGAAGACACACTATGGCTGCTTAACGGGAAAGGTGAGGTGGGGTGATGCATAAAACAAGGGTTTGAAATTAGCTCAGAGACCGCGCCATAAGCCCAATATGTAATAGACAAGGCCTACTCCCTGCTCAGTGAACTGGACTCAACACCCCCTAGTCACCGCACAAGAATATATCTGACTAGTAAGAATCTGAAAACCTATGTATCGATATCTCTCTGCAAGTGAATCAAGAGGGTGTAAAGCGGCATAAACACAGCAGGGAAAAGCAGCCAAGCCCCATTCTAAACATAAATTACTTTAAAAAACCCACAAAACAAAGACAGTGAAAGAGAGAGAAATTCTTACAAAATCAGTTCAGGGGCTCTGATGCCACCTGGATAGACCATATCTAGACCCACAGCTGGATGAGACTTAAGACTGGACACTCTTGGGGCTGAGAGGATTGGTGAGGTTGGGTGAGCAAACGCAGATACTTTAAAGTAACACTGCGGGGTACCCACCCCATGGGTCTCAAAACTCCAGGTACAAGGGCATCTTCCTACATCAAAACATGCATGGGAAACCCAGAGAATTGTATGCCGTGAGATCGGGAAAGGCTTCTAAAACGCACCTCATTTCTCCTCTCCTTGTGCTCGGGTTCGCCATTCCAGCCGCTTGACTAACCATCTCCCTACTTGGAGAATCAGCACCTTTAACCTCCTGTTTCGTACAGGTTGCAATTTGTCCTGAGGATGAACGGGAAGACGGACAACCAACGAGAGACTAGCGCTAGGTGTTGGGACAGGCACAGGTCACTCCATTTTCCCATCAGGAAGAAGAATGAACCACAGGCTCAGCCTGCCCCCCAGAAGCAAAATAGGGCCTGAAGCAATCCTGCGCTTTTGTGGCCAGCTCCCAAAAAAGCGAGTAGACAAATGGAGCTCAGGGGCACTGCAATTCACAAACGTGCAGAGTTATAAATGATAACTCGTCTACAAATATATTGAGGGAAGGCAACGAAGAGGATTTGAAAGCAAGGCAGATTTGCAGGAAACAGATTTCAGGAGGTAGATTCGACTCGCCTTTAAAGCACATGAAAAGCGGCAAAACGTTGACAATGATGCCCTGGGCCAAAAAGGGCATATGCGTTTTCTCCTGAATATATTCAGGAAAAAACGCATATGCCCTTTTTGGCCAACCAAGCAAGCCGGAAGGGCAAATCAGCGCTACAAAGAAATCTCGCTTGCCCTCGGTCAAAAGGGCCATGCTGAAGAAAGTGTAAAAACCAGAAAAGCAGGACAGGCCATGGAGACATGGGAGCCTTGCTACGCTGATGGGCGGGATGTAAATTGCCAACAGGCACTCTGGAGAAGTGTACGGTGTGTCCTGAAACAAGTAAGAAAAACAGCTTAGAGAGCATAGGGCACTTCCACTCATGGGCGTATAAATTGGGAAAACTAAAAATCAACAAAACACAGGCACCCCAACCTTTACGGCTGCTCTGTTTCCAAGAACCTCCACTTCGGTACACCTTCAATATCCCAGAAAGAGAAAAATGGATAAAGAAATAGTGGTACTTGGCCCAATGGAATATCACTCAGCCATGAAATCAATGTCATAAGGCTAGTTAGCAGCATGATGAGTGGATTTAGCGACGATGATTCTAAGTGAAATAAGTCACACAGAAAAAGACACTTATCCTAAGATATCGCTTATAGAGGGAATGTCAAAATCGCTACACTTGAACTGAATTACAAAACAGAACAGAGTCACACCTTTAGAAGACACACTATGGCTGCTTAACGGGAAAGGTGAGGTGGGGTGATGCATAAAACAAGGGTTTGAAATTAGCTCAGAGACCGCGCCATAAGCCCAATATGTAATAGACAAGGCCTACTCCCTGCTCAGTGAACTGGACTCAACACCCCCTAGTCACCGCACAAGAATATATCTGACTATTAAGAATCTGAAAACCTATGTATCGATATCTCTCTGCAAGTGAATCAAGAGGGTGTAAAGCGGCATAAACACAGCAGAGAAAAGCAGCCAAGCCCCATTCTAAACATAAATTACTTTAAAAAACCCACACAAAAAAAACTGTGAAAGAGAGAGAAATTCTTACAAAATCCGTTCAGGGACTCTGATGCAACCTGGATTGACCATATCTAGACCCACAGCTGGATGAGACATAAGGCTGGACACTCTTGGGGCTGAGAGGATTGGTGAGGTTGGGTGAGCAAATGCAGATACATTAAAGTAACACTGCGGGGTACCCACCCCATGGGTCTCAAATCTCCAGGTACAAGGGCATCTTGCTACATCAAAACATGCATGGGAAACCTAGAAGATGGTATGCTGTGAGATCGGGAAAGGCTTCTAAAACGCACCTCATTTCTGCTCTCCTTGTGCTCGGGTTCGTCATTCCAGCCGCTTGACTAACCATCTCCCTACTTGGAGAATCAGCACCTTTAACCTCCTGTTTCGTACAGGTTGCAATTTGTCCTGAGGATGAATGGGAAGACGGGCAACCAACGAGAGGCTAGCCCTAGGTGTTGGGACAGGCACAGGTCACTCCATTTTCCCATCAGGAAGAAGAATGAACCACAGGCTCCGGCGGCCCCCTGGAAGCCGTATAGGGCCTGAAGCAATCCTGTGCTTTTGCTGCCAGCTCCCAAAAAAGCGAGTAGACAAATGGAGCTCAGGGGCACTGCAATTCACAAACGTGCAGAGTTATAAATGATAACTCTCGTCCACAAATATATTGAGGGAAGGCAACGAAGAGGATTTGAAAGCAAGGCAGATTTGCAGGAAACAGATTTCAGGAGGTAGATTCGACTCGCCTTTAAAGCACATGAAAAGCGGAAAAACGTTGACAATGATGCCCTGGGCAAAAGGGCATATGCGTTTTTTTCCGAATATATTCAGGAAAAAACACATATGCCCTTTTTGGCCAACCAAGCAAGCCGGAAGAGCAAATCAGCGCTACAAAGAAATCTCGCTTGCCCTCGGTCAAAAGGGCCATGCTGAAGAAAGTGTAAAAACCAGAAAAGCAGGACAGGCCATGGAGACATGGGAGCCTTGCTACGCTGATGGGCGGGATGTAAATTGCCAACAGGCACTCTGGAGAAGTGTACGGTGTGTCCTGAAACAAGTAAGAAACACAGCTTAGAGAGCATAGGGCACTTCCACTCATGGGCGTATAAATTGGGAAAACTAAAAATCAACAAGACACAGGCACCCCAAACTTTACAGCTGCTGTGTTTCCAAGAACCTCCACTTCAGTACACCTTCAATATCCCAGGAAAGAGAAAAATAGATAAAGAAATGGTGGTACTTGGCCCAATGGAATATCACTCAGCCATGAAATCAATGTCATAAGGCTAGTTAGCAGCATGATGAGTGGATTTAGTGACGATGATTCTAAGTGAAATAAGTCACACAGAAAAAGACACTTATCCTAAGATATCGCTTAGAGAGGGAATGTCAAAATCGCTACACTTGAACTGAATTACAAAACAGAACAGAGTCACACCTTTAGAAGACACACTATGGCTGCTTAACGGGAAAGGTGAGGTGGGGTGATGCATACAACAATGGTTTGAAATTAGCTCAGAGACCGCTCCATAAGCCAAATAAGTAATAGACAAGGCCTACTCCCTGCTCAGTGAACTGGACTCAACACCCCCTAGTCACCGCACAAGAATATATCTGACTAGTAAGAATCTGAAAACCTATGTATCGATATCTCTCTGCAAGTGAATCAAGAGGGTGTAAAGCGGCATAAACACAGCAGGGAAAAGCAGCCAAGCCCCATTCTAAACATAAATTACTTTAAAAAACCCACAAAACAAAGACAGTGAAAGAGAGAGAAATTCTTACAAAATCAGTTCAGGGGCTCTGATGCCACCTGGATAGACCATATCTAGACCCACAGCTGGATGAGACTTAAGACTGGACACTCTTGGGGCTGAGAGGATTGGTGAGGTTGGGTGAGCAAACGCAGATACTTTAAAGTAACACTGCGGGGTACCCACCCCATGGGTCTCAAAACTCCAGGTACAAGGGCATCTTCCTACATCAAAACATGCATGGGAAACCCAGAGAATTGTATGCCGTGAGATCGGGAAAGGCTTCTAAAACGCACCTCATTTCTCCTCTCCTTGTGCTCGGGTTCGCCATTCCAGCCGCTTGACTAACCATCTCCCTACTTGGAGAATCAGCACCTTTAACCTCCTGTTTCGTACAGGTTGCAATTTGTCCTGAGGATGAACGGGAAGACGGACAACCAACGAGAGACTAGCGCTAGGTGTTGGGACAGGCACAGGTCACTCCATTTTCCCATCAGGAAGAAGAATGAACCACAGGCTCAGCCTGCCCCCCAGAAGCAAAATAGGGCCTGAAGCAATCCTGCGCTTTTGTGGCCAGCTCCCAAAAAAGCGAGTAGACAAATGGAGCTCAGGGGCACTGCAATTCACAAACGTGCAGAGTTATAAATGATAACTCGTCTACAAATATATTGAGGGAAGGCAACGAAGAGGATTTGAAAGCAAGGCAGATTTGCAGGAAACAGATTTCAGGAGGTAGATTCGACTCGCCTTTAAAGCACATGAAAAGCGGCAAAACGTTGACAATGATGCCCTGGGCCAAAAAGGGCATATGCGTTTTCTCCTGAATATATTCAGGAAAAAACGCATATGCCCTTTTTGGCCAACCAAGCAAGCCGGAAGGGCAAATCAGCGCTACAAAGAAATCTCGCTTGCCCTCGGTCAAAAGGGCCATGCTGAAGAAAGTGTAAAAACCAGAAAAGCAGGACAGGCCATGGAGACATGGGAGCCTTGCTACGCTGATGGGCGGGATGTAAATTGCCAACAGGCACTCTGGAGAAGTGTACGGTGTGTCCTGAAACAAGTAAGAAAAACAGCTTAGAGAGCATAGGGCACTTCCACTCATGGGCGTATAAATTGGGAAAACTAAAAATCAACAAAACACAGGCACCCCAACCTTTACGGCTGCTCTGTTTCCAAGAACCTCCACTTCGGTACACCTTCAATATCCCAGAAAGAGAAAAATGGATAAAGAAATAGTGGTACTTGGCCCAATGGAATATCACTCAGCCATGAAATCAATGTCATAAGGCTAGTTAGCAGCATGATGAGTGGATTTAGCGACGATGATTCTAAGTGAAATAAGTCACACAGAAAAAGACACTTATCCTAAGATATCGCTTATAGAGGGAATGTCAAAATCGCTACACTTGAACTGAATTACAAAACAGAACAGAGTCACACCTTTAGAAGACACACTATGGCTGCTTAACGGGAAAGGTGAGGTGGGGTGATGCATAAAACAAGGGTTTGAAATTAGCTCAGAGACCGCGCCATAAGCCCAATATGTAATAGACAAGGCCTACTCCCTGCTCAGTGAACTGGACTCAACACCCCCTAGTCACCGCACAAGAATATATCTGACTATTAAGAATCTGAAAACCTATGTATCGATATCTCTCTGCAAGTGAATCAAGAGGGTGTAAAGCGGCATAAACACAGCAGAGAAAAGCAGCCAAGCCCCATTCTAAACATAAATTACTTTAAAAAACCCACACAAAAAAAACTGTGAAAGAGAGAGAAATTCTTACAAAATCCGTTCAGGGACTCTGATGCAACCTGGATTGACCATATCTAGACCCACAGCTGGATGAGACATAAGGCTGGACACTCTTGGGGCTCAGAGGATTGGTGAGGTTGGGTGAGCAAATGCAGATACATTAAAGTAACACTGCGGGGTACCCACCCCATGGGTCTCAAATCTCCAGGTACAAGGGCATCTTCCTACATCAAAACATGCATGGGAAACCCAGAAGATGGTATGCTGTGAGATCGGGAAAGGCTTCTAAAACGCACCTCATTTCTCCTCTCCTTGTGCTCGGGTTCGCCATTCCAGCCGCTTGACTAACCATCTCCCTACTTGGAGAATCAGCACCTTTAACCTCCTGTTTCGTACAGGTTGCAATTTGTCCTGAGGATGAATGGGAAGACGGGCAACCAACGAGAGGCTAGCCCTAGGTGTTGGGACAGGCACAGGTCACTCCATTTTCCCATCAGGAAGAAGAATGAACCACAGGCTCCGGCGGCCCCCTGGAAGCCGTATAGGGCCTGAAGCAATCCTGTGCTTTTGCTGCCAGCTCCCAAAAAAGCGAGTAGACAAATGGAGCTCAGGGGCACTGCAATTCACAAACGTGCAGAGTTATAAATGATAACTCTCGTCCACAAATATATTGAGGGAAGGCAACGAAGAGGATTTGAAAGCAAGGCAGATTTGCAGGAAACAGATTTCAGGAGGTAGATTCGACTCGCCTTTAAAGCACATGAAAAGCGGAAAAACGTTGACAATGATGCCCTGGGCAAAAGGGCATATGCGTTTTTTTCCGAATATATTCAGGAAAAAACACATATGCCCTTTTTGGCCAACCAAGCAAGCCGGAAGGGCAAATCAGCGCTACAAAGAAATCTCGCTTGCCCTCGGTCAAAAGGGCCATGCTGAAGAAAGTGTAAAAACCAGAAAAGCAGGACAGGCCATGGAGACATGGGAGCCTTGCTACGCTGATGGGCGGGATGTAAATTGCCAACAGGCACTCTGGAGAAGTGTACGGTGTGTCCTGAAACAAGTAAGAAACACAGCTTAGAGAGCATAGGGCACTTCCACTCATGGGCGTATAAATTGGGAAAACTAAAAATCAACAAGACACAGGCACCCCAAACTTTACAGCTGCTGTGTTTCCAAGAACCTCCACTTCAGTACACCTTCAATATCGCAGGAAAGAGAAAAATAGATAAAGAAATGGTGGTACTTGGCCCAATGGAATATCACTCAGCCATGAAATCAATGTCATAAGGCTAGTTAGCAGCATGATGAGTGGATTTAGCGACGATGATTCTAAGTGAAATAAGTCACACAGAAAAAGACACTTATCCTAAGATATCGCTTAGAGAGGGAATGTCAAAATCGCTACACTTGAACTGAATTACAAAACAGAACAGAGTCACACCTTTAGAAGACACACTATGGCTGCTTAACGGGAAAGGTGAGGTGGGGTGATGCATACAACAAAGGTTTGAAATTAGCTCAGAGACCGCTCCATAAGCCAAATAAGTAATAGACAAGGCCTACTCCCTGCTCAGTGAACTGGACTCAACACCCCCTAGTCACCGCACAAGAATATATCTGACTAGTAAGAATCTGAAAACCTATGTATCGATATCTCTCTGCAAGTGAATCAAGAGGGTGTAAAGCGGCATAAACACAGCAGGGAAAAGCAGCCAAGCCCCATTCTAAACATAAATTACTTTAAAAAACCCACAAAACAAAGACAGTGAAAGAGAGAGAAATTCTTACAAAATCAGTTCAGGGGCTCTGATGCCACCTGGATAGACCATATCTAGACCCACAGCTGGATGAGACTTAAGACTGGACACTCTTGGGGCTGAGAGGATTGGTGAGGTTGGGTGAGCAAACGCAGATACTTTAAAGTAACACTGCGGGGTACCCACCCCATGGGTCTCAAAACTCCAGGTACAAGGGCATCTTCCTACATCAAAACATGCATGGGAAACCCAGAGAATTGTATGCCGTGAGATCGGGAAAGGCTTCTAAAACGCACCTCATTTCTCCTCTCCTTGTGCTCGGGTTCGCCATTCCAGCCGCTTGACTAACCATCTCCCTACTTGGAGAATCAGCACCTTTAACCTCCTGTTTCGTACAGGTTGCAATTTGTCCTGAGGATGAACGGGAAGACGGACAACCAACGAGAGACTAGCGCTAGGTGTTGGGACAGGCACAGGTCACTCCATTTTCCCATCAGGAAGAAGAATGAACCACAGGCTCAGCCTGCCCCCCAGAAGCAAAATAGGGCCTGAAGCAATCCTGCGCTTTTGTGGCCAGCTCCCAAAAAAGCGAGTAGCCAAATGGAGCTCAGGGGCACTGCAATTCACAAACGTGCAGAGTTATAAATGATAACTCGTCCACAAATATATTGAGGGAAGGCAACGAAGAGGATTTGAAAGCAAGGCAGATTTGCAGGAAACAGATTTCAGGAGATAGATTCGACTCGCCTTTAAAGCACATGAAAAGCGGCAAAACGTTGACAATGATGCCCTGGGCCAAAAAGGGCATATGCGTTTTCTCCTGAATATATTCAGGAAAAAACGCATATGCCCTTTTTGGCCAACCAAGCAAGCCGGAAGGGCAAATCAGCGCTACAAAGAAATCTCGCTTGCCCTCGGTCAAAAGGGCCATGCTGAAGAAAGTGTAAAAACCAGAAAAGCAGGACAGGCCATGGAGACATGGGAGCCTTGCTACGCTGATGGGCGGGATGTAAATTGCCAACAGGCACTCTGGAGAAGTGTACGGTGTGTCCTGAAACAAGTAAGAAAAACAGCTTAGAGAGCATAGGGCACTTCCACTCATGGGCGTATAAATTGGGAAAACTAAAAATCAACAAAACACAGGCACCCCAACCTTTACGGCTGCTCTGTTTCCAAGAACCTCCACTTCGGTACACCTTCAATATCCCAGAAAGAGAAAAATGGATAAAGAAATAGTGGTACTTGGCCCAATGGAATATCACTCAGCCATGAAATCAATGTCATAAGGCTAGTTAGCAGCATGATGAGTGGATTTAGCGACGATGATTCTAAGTGAAATAAGTCACACAGAAAAAGACACTTATCCTAAGATATCGCTTAGAGAGGGAATGTCAAAATCACTACACTTGAACTGAATTACAAAACAGAACAGAGTCACACCTTTAGAAGACACACTATGGCTGCTTAACGGGAAAGGTGAGGTGGGGTGATGCATAAAACAAGGGTTTGAAATTAGCTCAGACACCGCTCCATAAGCCAAATATGTAATAGACAAGGCCTACTCCCTGCTCAGTGAACTGGACTCAACACCCCCTAGTCACCGCACAAGAATATATCTCACTATTAAGAATCTGAAAACCTATGTATCGATATCTCTCTGCAAGTGAATCAAGAGGGTGTAAAGCGGCATAAACACAGCAGAGAAAAGCAGCCAATCCCCATTCTAAACATAAATTAATTTAAAAAACCCACACAAAAAAACCAGTGAAAGAGAGAGAAATTCTTACAAAATCCGTTCAGGGTCTCTGATGCAACCTGGATTGCCCATATCTAGACCCACAGCTGGATGAGACATAAGGCTGGACACTCTTGGGGCTCAGAGGATTGGTGAGGTTGGGTGAGCAAATGCAGATACTTTAAAGTAACACTGCGGGGTACCCACCCCATGGGTCTCAAATCTCCAGGTACAAGGGCATCTTCCTACATCAAAACATGCATGGGAAACCCAGAAGATGGTATGCTGTGAGATCGGGAAAGGCTTCTAAAACGCACCTCATTTCTCCTCTCCTTGTGCTCGGGTTCGCCATTCCAGCCGCTTGACTAAACATCTCCCTACTTGGAGAATCAGCACCTTTAACCTCCTGTTTCGTCCAGGTTGCAATTTGTCCTGAGGATGAACGGGAAGACGGGCAACCAACGAGAGACTAGCCCTAGGTGTTGGGACAGGCACAGGTCACTCCATTTTCCCATCAGGAAGAAGAATGAACCACAGGCTCAGCCTGCCCCCCAGAACCAAAATAGGGCCTGAAGCAATCCTGCGCTTTTGCGGCCAGCTCCCAAAAAAGCGAGTAGACAAATGGAGCTCAGGGGAACTGCAATTCACAAACATGCAGAGTTATAAATGATAACTAGCGTCCACAAATATATTGAGGGAAGGCAACGAAGAGGATTTGAAAGCAAGGCAGATTTGCAGGAAACAGATTTCAGGAGGTAGATTCGACTCGCCTTTAAAGCATATGAAAAGCGGCAAAACGTTGACAATGATGCCCTGGGCGAAAAAAGGGCATATGCGTTTTTTCCTGAATATATTCAGGAAAAAACGCATATGCCCTTTTTGGCCAACCAAGCAAGCCGGAAGGGCAAATCAGCGCTACAAATAAGTCTCGCTTGCCCTCGGTCAAAAGGGCCATGCTGAAAAAAGTGTAAAAACCAGAAAAGCAGGACAGGCCATGGAGACATGGGAGCCTTGCTACGCTGATGGGCGGGATGTAAATTGCCAACAGGCACTCTGGAGAATTGTACGGTGTGTCCTGAAACAAGTAATAAACACAGCTTAGAGAGCATAGGGCACTTCCACTCATGGGCGTATAAATTGGGAAAACTAAAAATCAACAAGACACAGGCACCCCAAACTTTACGGTTGCTCTGTTTCCAAGAACCTCCACTTCAGTACACCTTCAATATCCCAGGAAAGAGAAAAATGGATAAACAAATAGTGGTATTTGGCACAATGGAATATCACTCAGCCATGAAATCAATGTCATAAGGCTAGTTAGCAGCATGATGAGTGGATTTAGTGACGATGATTCTAAGTGAAATAAGTCACACAGAAAAAGACACTTATCCTAAGATATCGCTTATAGAGGGAATGTCAAAATCGCTACACTTGAACTGAATTACAAAACAGAACAGAGTCACACCTTTAGAAGACACACTATGGCTGCTTAACGGGAAAGGTGAGGTGGGGTGATGCATAAAACAAGGGTTTGAACTTAGCTCAGAGACCGCTCCATAAGCCAAATATGTAATAGACAAGGCCTACTCCCTGCTCAGTGAACTGGACTCAACACCCCCTAGTCACCGCACAAGAATATATCTGACTAGTAAGAATCTGAAAACCTATGTATCGATATCTCTCTGCAAGTGAATCAAGAGGGTGTAAAGCGAATAAACACAGCAGGGAAAAGCAGCCAAGCCCCATTTTAAACATAAATTACTTGAAAAAACCCACAAGACAAAGACAGTGAAAGAGAAATTCTTACAAAATCCGTTCAGGGTCTCTGATGCAACTTGGATTGACCATATCTAGACCCACAGCTGGATGAGACATAAGGCTGGACACTCTTGGGGCTGAGAGGATTGGTGAGGTTGGGTGAGCAAATGCAGATAATTTAAAGTAACACTGCGGGGAACACACCCCATGGGTCTCAAATCTCCAGGTACAAGGGAATCTTCCTACATCAAAACATGCATGGGAAACCCAGAAGATGGTATGCCATGAGATCGGGAAAGGTTTCTAAAACGCACCTCATTTCTCCTCTCCTTGTGCTCGGGTTCGCCATTCCACCCGCTTGACTAACCATCTCCCTACTTGGAGAATCGGCACCTTTAACCTCCTGTTTCGTCCAGGTTGCAATTTGTCCTGAGGATGAACGGGAAGATGCGGAACCAACGAGAGACGAGCCCTAGGTGTTGGGACAGGCATAGGTCACTCCATTTTCCCATCAGGAAGAAGAATGAACCACAGGCTCAGCCTGCCCCCCAGAACCAAAATAGGGCCTGAAGCAATCCTGTGCTTTTGCGGCCAGCTCCCAAAAAAGCGAGTAGACAAATGGAGCTCAGGGGCACTGCAATTCACAAACGTGCAGAGTTATAAATGAGAACTCTCGTCCACAAATATATTGAGGGAAGGCAACGAAGAGGATTTGAAAGCAAGGCAGATTTTCAGGAAACAGATTTCAGGAGGTAGATTCGAATCGCCTTTAAAGCACATGAAAAGCGACAAAACGTTGACAATGATGCCCTTGGCCAAAAAGGGCGTATGCGTTTTTTCCTGAATATATTCAGGAAAAAACGCATACGCCCTTTTAGGCCAACCAAGCAAGCCGGAAGGGCAAATCAGTGCTACAAAGAAATCTCGCTTGCCCTCGGTCAAAAAAGCCATGCTGAAAAAAGTGTAAAAACCAGAAAAGCAGGACAGGCCATGGAGACATGGGAGCCTTGCTACGCTAATGGGCAGGATGTAAATTGCCAACAGGCACTCTGGAGAAGTGTACGGTGTGTCCTGAAACAAGTAATAAACACAGCTTAGAGAGCATAGGGCACTTCCACTCATGGGCGTATAAATTGGGAAAACTAAAAATCAACAAGACACAGGCACCCCAAACTTTACGGCTGCTCTGTTTCCAAGAACCTCCACTTCGGTACACCTTCAATATCCCAGGAAAGAGAAAAATGGATAAAGAAATGGTGGTACTTGGCACAATGGAATATCACTCAGCCATGAAATCAATGTCATAAGGCTAGTTAGCAGCATGATGAGTGGATTTATCGACGATGATTCTAAGTGAAATAAGTCACACAGAAAAAGACACTTATCCTAAGATATCGCTTATAGAGGGAATGTCAAAATCGCTACACTTGAACTGAATTACAAAACAGAACAGAGTCACACCTTTAGAAGACACACTATGGCTGCTTAACGGGAAAGGTGAGGTGGGATTATGCATAGAACAAGGGTTTGAAATTAGCTCAGAGACCACTCCATAAGCCAAATATGTAATAGACAAGGCCTACTCCCTGCTCAGTGAACTGGACTCAACACCCCCTAGTCACCGCACAAGAATATATCTGACTAGTAAGAATCTGAAAACCTATGTATCGATATCTCTCTGCAAGTGAATCAAGAGGGTGTAAAGCGGCATAAACACAGCAGGGAAAAGCAGCCAAGCCCCATTCTAAACATAAATTACTTTAAAAAACCCACAAAACAAAGACAGTGAAATAGAAATTCTTACAAAATCCGTTCAGGGTCTCTGATGCAACTTGGATTGACCATATCTAGACCCACAGCTGGATGAGACATAAGGCTGGACACTCTTGGGGCTGAGAGGATTGGTGAGGTTGGGTGAGCAAACCCAGATACTTTAAAGTAACACCACGGGGTACCCACACCATGGGTCTCAAATCTCCAGGTACAAGGGCATCTTCCTACATCAAAACATGCATGGGAAACCCAGAAGATGGTATGCCGTGAGATCGGGAAAGGTTTCTAAAACGCACCTCATTTCTCCTCTCCTTGTGCTCGGGTTCGCCATTCCAGCCTCTTCACTTTACATGCTAAATGGTATCTAGAGAGTGGGATATGTTTAATAAATACCCTAACTCTAATGCATACACTAACCCTTACCCATACCCAAAACCTAACTCTCACCCGTACTCTAACCCGTACCATAAGCAGTACCCTAACCCTAACCCTAAAACTAACCTTAAGCCATACCCTATGCCGTAACCTAACCCAGACCCTAAACCGTACCCGAAGTCGTACCCTACCCCTAACCCTAACACATACCCAACGAGGTACCCTCACCCGTACCCAAAGCCGTACCCTAACCCTAACCCTAACCCTAACCCTAACCCTCACCCTAACCCATACCCTACGCCGTACACTCACGTGTTCCCTAACCCATACCCAAAGCCGTACCCTAACCCTAACCATAACACTAAGCCTAACCCATATCCTATGCCGTACCCTCACCCTTACCCTAACCCGTACCCTAACCCTAACCCTAATCCATACACTAACCTGTAACCTCAACCGTACCCTAACCCGTACCCTAACCCTAACCCTAACCATAACTCTAAACCTAACCCATACCCTACGCCGTACACTCACGCGTTCCCTAACCCGTACCCAAAGCCGTACCCTAACCCTAACAATAACTCATAGCCTAACCCATATCCTTTGCCATACCCTCACCCTTACCCTAACCCGTATCCTAAGCCGTACCCTAACCCTAACCGTAATCCTAACCCATACCCTACTCCGTACCCTCACTCTTACCCTAACCCGTACCCTAAGCCGTACCCTAACTCTAACCCTAACCCTAAGACTAACCCTAACACATATCCTACGCCGTACCCTCACCCTTACTCTAAGCCATACCCTAACCCTAACCCTAACCCTAACACTAACTGTAAACTACCCTTGACTGCTTTTGCCTCCAATAGATTTCCTAAGCACTAGTGTTTTAAGGAACAGGTTAAAAATAAAATGCTAATGTGACTTATTTATAATGTGTGTATTCTTTATCTTATCCTAGTGTCTAAAATTTTCTCCATGGTTGGAACCCAAATTACATTCCTTTACGCGCTAAGTGGTATGTAGAGAGTGGGATAGGTTTAATAAATGACCTAACCCTAACGTGAACCCTAACCCTAACCCATAGCCTAACCCTAACAAGTACCCTAATCCTAACCTGTACCCTATACCTTGACGTAACCCTAAAACTAACCGTAACCCTAACATATACCCTACGCCGTACCGTCACCCGTACCCTAACCCGTACCCTAAGTCGTACCCTAACCCTAACCCTAACCCATACGCTACGCCGTACCCTCACCCGTACACTAACCCGTATCCTAAGCCGTACCCTAACCCTAACCCTAACCCTAACCCTCACCTATACCCTACGCCGTACACTCACCTGTACCCTAACCCGTACCCTACCCCTAACCCTAACCCTAACCCTAACCCATACCCTAACCCATAGCCTACGCCGTACACTAACCCATACCCTAATCCGTATCCTAAGCCGTACCCTAATCCTAACCAATACCCTACGCAGTATCCTCACCCTTACCCTCACCCGTACCCTAAACCTAACCCTAACCCTAACCCCTACCCTACGCCATACCCTCACCCGTACCCTATCCCATACCCTAAGCCGTACCCTAACCCTAACACTAACCCTAACCCTAACCCTAACCCTAAACTACCCTTGACTGCTTTTGCCTCCATTAGATTTCCTAAGCACTAGTGCTTTAAGGAACAGGTTAAAAAGAAAATCCTCATGTGATTTTTTTATAATGTGTTTATTCTTTATCTTATCCTAGTGACTAAAATCTTCTCCATGGCTGGACACCAAATAATATTCCTTTACGTGCTAAGTGGTATCTAGAGAGTGGGATAGGTTTAATAAATACCCTAATCCTAACGTGTACCCTAGCCCTAACCCATACGCTAACCCGAACGCGTACCCTAAACCTAACCCAAATCCTAACCCTAACACATACGCTAATCCTAACCCGTACCCAAAACTATCCCTAACCCTAAAACTAACCCTAACCCTAACCCTAACCCTAACCCATACCCTACACCGTACCCTCACCCGTACCCTAACCCGTACCCTAAGCCGTACCCTAACCCTAAGCCTAACCCTAACCCTAACCGCTACCCTACGCCGTACCCTATCCAATACCCTAAGCGGTACCCTAACCCTAACACTAATCCTAACCCTAAACCATACCCTACGCCGTAACCACACACGTATCCTAACCCATACCCTAAGCTGTACCCTAACCCGAACCCTAACACATACGCTACGCCGTACCCTCACCCGTACCCTAACCCGTATCCTAAGCCGTACCCTATCCCTAACCCTAACCCTAACCCTAACCGCTACCCTACGCCGTACCCTAACCCAAACCCTAAGTGGTACCCTAACCCTAACACTAACCCTAAACCTAACCCTAACCCCTACCCAAAGCCGTACCCTCACCCGTACCCTATCCCATACCCTAAGCCGTACCCTAACCCTAATACTAACCCTAACCCTAAACCTAAACCCTACCCTACGCCGTACCCTCACCCGTACACTATCCCATACCCTAAGCCGTACCCTAACCCTAACCCTAACCCTAACCTATACACTACACCGTACCCTCACCCGTACCCTAACCCATACCCTAAGCCGTACCCTAACCCTAACACTAACCCTAACCCTAACCCTAACCCTAAACTACCCTTGACTGCTTTTGCCTCCATTAGATTTCCTAAGCACTAGTGTTTTAAGGAACAGGTTAAAAAGAAAATCCTAATGTGATTTTTTTATAATGTGTTTATTCTTTATCTTATCCTAGTGACGAAAATCTTCTCCATGGCTGGACCCTAAATAATATTCCTTTACGTGCTAAGTGGTATCTAGAGAGTGGGATAGGTTTAATAAATACCCTAATCCTAACGTGTACCTAACCCTAACCCATACCCTAACCCTAATGCGTACCCTAACCCTAACCCAAACCCTAACCCTAACACGTACGCTAATCCTAACCCGTACCCTAAACCAAGCCCTAACCCTAAAACTAACCCTAACCCTAACCCTAACCCTAACCCATACGCTACACCGTACCCTCACCCATACCCTAACCCGTATCCTAAGCCGTACCCTAACCCTAAACCTAACCCTAACCTCTACCCTACGCCGTACCCTCACCCGTACCCTAACCCGTACCCAAAGCCTTACCCTAACCCTAACCCTAACCCTCACCCATACCCCACGCCGTAAACTAACCCATATCCTAACCCGTATCCTAAGCCGTACACTAACCCTAACCAATAACCTACGCTGTACCCTGACCAGTACCCTCACCCGTATCCTAAGCCCTACCCTAACCCTAACCCTAACCCTAACCCTAAGCTACCCTTTACTGCTTTTGCCTATATTAGATTTCCTAAACACTAGTGTTTTAAGGAACAGGTTAAAAAGAAAACCTTATGTGATTTTCTTATAATGTGTTTATTCTTTATCTTATCCTAGTGACTAAAATCTTCTCCATGGCTGAACCCCAAATAATATTCCTTTACGTGCTAAGTGGTATTTAGAGAGTGGGATAGGTTTAATAAATACCCTAATCCTAAAGTGTACCCTAAACCTAACCCATACCCTAACCCTAACGCGTACCCTAACCCTAACCAAAACCCTAACCCGAACACGTATGCTAATCCTAACCCGTACCCTAAACCAATCCCTAACCCTAAAACTAACCCTAACCCTAACCCTAACCCTAACCCATAACCTACACCGTACCCTCACCCGTACCCTAACCCGTACCCTAAGCCGTACCCTAACCCTAACCCTAACCCTAAACCATACGCTACGCCGTACCCTCACCCATGCCCTAACCCGTATCCTAAGCCGTACCCTAACCCTAACCCTAACCCTAAACTATACCCTACGCCGTAACCTCACCCGTACCCTAACCCGTACCCTAAGCCGTACACTAACCCTAACCCTAACCCTAACCCTAACCCATACCGTACGCCATAACCTAACACGTACCCTAACCCGTATCCTAAGCCGTACCCTAACCCTAAACAATACCCTACGCAGTATCCTCACCCATACCCTCACCCGTACCCTAAGCCGTACCCTAACCCTAACCCTAACCCTAACCCTAACCCTAACCCTAACCCCTACCCTATGCCATACCCTCACGTGTACCCTATCCCATAACCTAAGCCGTACCATAACCCTAACACTAACCCTAACCCTAACCCACACTCTACGCCATACCCTCACTCGTACCCTAACCCGTACCCTAAGCCGTACCTTAACCCTAACCCTAACCCTAAACCATACGCTACGCCGTACCCTCACCCGTACCCTAACCCGTATCCTAAGCCGTACCCTAACCCTAACCCTAACCCTAAACTATACCCTACGCCGTAACCTCACCCGTACCCTAACCCGTACCCTAAGCCGTACCCTAACCCTAACCCTAACCCTAACCCTAACCCTAACCCTAACCCATACCGTACGCCATAGCCTAACACGAACCCTAACCCGTATCCTAAGCCGTACCCTAACCCTAACCAATACCCTACGCAGTATCCTCACCCATACCCTCACCCGTACCCTAAGCCGTACCCTAACCCTAACCCTAACCCTAACCCTAACCCATAACCTACGCCGTACCCTCACCCGTACCCTAACACGTACCCTAAGACGTACCGTAACCCTAACCCTAACACTAACCCTAACCCTAACCCACACTCTACGCTGTACCCTAACCCGTACCCTAACACGTATCCTAAGCCGTACCCTAACCCTAACCAATACCCTACGCAGTACCGTCACCCGTACCCTCACCCGTACCCTAAGCCATACCCTAACCATAACCCTAACCCTAACCCTAACCCCTACCCTACGCCGTACCCTCACCCATACCCTATCCCATACCCTAAGCCGTACCCTAACCCTAACACTAACCCTAACACTAACCCTAACCCTAAACTACCCTTGATTGCTTTTGCCTCTATTAGATTTCCTAAGCACTAGTGTTTTAAGGAACAGGTTAAAAAGAAAATCCTAATGTGATTTTTTTATAATGTGTTTATTCTTTATCTTATCCTAGTGACTAAAATCTTCTCCATGGCTGGATCCCTAATAATATTCCTTTACGTGCTAAGTGGTATCTAGAGAGTGGGATAGGTTTAATAAATACCCTAATCCTAACGTGTACCCTAACCCTAACCCATACCCTAACCCTAACGCGTACCCTAACCCTAACCCTAACCCTAAACCATACGCTACGCAGTACCCTCACCCGTACCCTAACCCGTATCCTAAGCCGTACCCTAACCCTAACCCTAACCCTAACACTAATGGCTACCCTACGCCGTACCCTATCCCATAACCTAAGCGGTACCCTAACCCTAACACTAACCCTAAACCTAACCCTAACCCCAACCCTACGCCGTACCCTCACCCGTAACCTATCCCATAACCTAAGCCGTACCCTAAACCTAACCCTAACCCTAACCTATACACTACGCCATACCCTCACCCGTACCCTAACCCGTACCCTAAGCCGTACCCTAACCCTAACCCTAACCCTAACCGATACACTATGCCGTACCCTCACCCGTACCCTAAACCGTACCCTAAGCCGTACCCTAACCCTAACCCTAACCCTAAACCTAACCCTAACCCATACCCTACGCCGTACCCTAACCCGTACCCTAACCCGTATTCTAAGCCGTACCCTAACCATAACCAATACCCTACACAGTACCCTCACCCGTACCCTCACCATACCCTAAGCCATACCCTAACCCTAACCCTAACCCTAACCTATACACTACGCCATACCCTCACTCGTACCCTAACCCGTACCGTAAGCCATACCCTAACCCTAACCCTAACCCTAACCTATACACTACGCCATACCCTCACTCGTACCCTAACCCGTACCCTAAGCCGTACCCTAAACCTAACCCTAACCCTAACCCTAAACCATACGCTACGCCGTACCCTCACCCGTACCCTAACCCGTATCCTAAGCCGTACCCTAACCCTAACCCTAACCCTAAACTATACCCTACGCCGTAACCTCACCCGTACCCGAACCCGTACCCTAAGCCGTACACTAACCCTAACCCTAACCCTAACCCTAACCCATACCGTACGCCATAACCTAACACGTACCCTAACCCGTATCCTAAGCCGTACCCTAACCCTAACCAATACCCTACGCAGTTTCCTCACCCATACCCTCACCCGTACCCTAAGCCGTACCCTAAACCTAACCCTAACCCTAAACTTAACCCTAACCCTAACCCCTACCCTATGCCATACCCTCACCTGTACCCTATCCCATAACCTAAGCCGTACAATAACCCTAACACTAACCCTAACCCTAACCCATAACCTACGCCGTACCCTCACCCGTACCCTAACCCGTATCCTAAGACGTACCGTAACCCTAACCAATACCCTACGCAGTATCCTCACCCATACCCTCACCCGTACCCTAAGACGTACCCTAACCCTAACCCTAACCCTAACCCATAACCTACGCCGTACCCTCACAAGTACCCTAACACGTACCCTAAGACGTACCGTAACCCGAACCCTAACACTAACCATAACCCTAACCCACACTCTACGCCGTACCCTAACCCGTACCCTAACACGTATCCTAAGCCGTACCCTAACCCTAACCAATACCCTACGCAGTACCCTCACCTGTACCCTCACCCGTACCCTAAGCCATACCCTAACCATAACCCTAACCCTAACCCTAACCCCTACCCTACGCCGTACCCTCACCCGTACCCTATCCCATACCCTAAGCCGTACCCTAACCCTAACACTAACCCTAACCCTAACCCTAACCCTAAACTACCCTTGATTGCTTTTGCCTCTATTAGATTTCCTAAGCACTAGTGTTTTAAGGAACAGGTTAAAAAGAAAATCCTAATGTGATTTTTTTATATTGTGTTTATTCTTTATCTTATCCTAGTGACTAAAATCTTCTCCATGGCTGTATCCCTAATAATATTCCTTTACGTGCTAAGTGGTATCTAGAGAGTGGGATAGGTTTAATAAATACCCTAATCCTAACGTGTACCCTAACCCTAACCCATACCCTAACCCTAACGCGTACCCTAACCCTAACCCTAACCCTAAACCATACGCTACGCAGTACCCTCACCCGTACCCTAACCAGTATCCTAAGCCGTACCCTAACCCTAACCCTAACCCTAAACTATACCCTACACCGTAACCTCACCCGTACCCTAACCCGTACCCTAAGCCGTACCCTAACCCTAACCCTAACCCTAACCCTAACCCTAACCCTAACCCATACCGTACGCCATACCCTAACACGTACCCTAACCCGTATCCTAAGCCGTACCCTAACCCTAACCAATACCCTACGCAGTATCCTCACCCATACCCTCACCCGTACCCTAAGCCGTACCCTAACCCTAACCCTAACCCTAACCCTAACCCATAACCTACGCCGTACCCTCACCCGTACCCTAACACGTACCCTAAGACGTACCGTAACCCTAACCCTAACACTAACCCTAACCCTAACCCACACTCTACACCGTACCCTAACCCGTACCCTAACACGTATCCTAAGCCGTACCCTAACCCTAACCAATACCCTACGCAGTACCCTCACCCGTACCCTCACCCGTACCCTAAGCCATACCCTAACCATAACCCTAACCCTAACCCTAACCCCTACCCTACGCCGTACTCTCACCCGTACCCTATCCCATACGCTAAGCCGTGCCCTAACCCTAACCCTAACCTATACACTACGCCGTACCCTCACACGTACCCTAACCCGTACCCTAAGCCGTACCCTAACTCTAACCCTAACCCTAACCCTAACCCTTACCCATACCCTGCGCCGTACCCTAACCCATACAATAACCTGTATCCTAAGCCTCAACCTAACCCTAACCAATGACCTACACAGTAGCCTCACCCGTACCCTAAGCCATACCCTAACCCTAACCCTAACACTAACCCTAACCCTAAACCCTACCCTATGCCGTACCCTCACCCATACCCTATCCCATACCCTAAGCCGTACCCTAACCCTAACACTAACCCTAACCCTAACCCTAACCCTAAACTACCCTTTACTGCTTTTGCCTCCATTAGATTTCCTAAACACTAGTGTTTTAAGGAACAGGTTAAAAAGAAAACCTTATGTGATTTTTTTATAATGTGTTTATTCTTTATCTTATCCTAGTGACTAAAATCTTCTCCATGGCTGAACCCCAAATAATATTCCTTTACGTGCTAAGTGGTATCTAGAGAGTGGGATAGGTTTAATAAATACCCTAATCCTAAAGTGTACCCTAAACCTAACCCATACCCTAACCCTAACGCGTACCCTAACCCTAACCAAAACCCTAACCCGAACACGTATGCTAATCCTAACCCGTACCCTAAACCAATCCCTAACCCTAAAACTAACCCTAACCCTAACGCTAACCCTAACCCTAACCCTAACCCTAACCCGTACCCTAAGCCGTACCCTAACCCTAACCCTAACCCTAACGCTAACCCATACGCTACGCCGTACCCTCACCCGTACCCTAACCCGTATCCTAAGCCGTACCCTAACCCTAACCCTAACCCTAACACTAACCGCTACCGCCGTACCCTATCCCAGACCCTAAAGCCGTACGCTAACCCTAACACTAACCCTAACCCTACAACCGGTACGCCTACCCGTACGCCTTACCCGTCCTATCCGTACCCTAGTCAAACCTAAGCCCTAACCCTAACCTTACACGACGCTAACCGTAACACTAAACCCTTAGCCGTACCCTAACCCTAACCCTAACCCTAACCTATACACTACGCCGTACCCTCACCCGTACCCTAACCCGTACCCTAAGCCGTACCCTAACTCTAACCCTAACCCTAACCCTAACCCTAACCCATACTCTACGCCGTACCCTAACCCGTATTCTAAGCCGTACCCTAACCATAACCAATAACCTACACAGTACCCTCACCCGTACCCTCACCGTACACTAAGCCATACCCTAAACCTAACCCTAACCCTAACCTATACACTACGCCATACCCTCACCCGTACCCTAACCCGTACCCTAACCCGTATCCTAAGCCGTACCCTAACCCTAACCCTAACCCTAACCCTAACCCATAACCTACGCCGTACCCTCACCCGTACCCTAACACGTACCCTAAGACGTACCGTAACCCTAACCCTAACACTAACCCTAACCCTAACCCACACTCTACACCGTACCCTAACCCGTACCCTAACACGTATCCTAAGCCGTACCCTAACCCTAACCAATACCCTACGCAGTACCCTCACCCGTACCCTCACCAGTACCCTAAGCCATACCCTAACCCTAACCCTAACCCTAACCCTAACCCCTACCCTACGCCGTACCCTCACCCATACCCTATCCCATACGCTAAGCCGTACACTAACCCTAACACTAACACTAAAACTAACCCTAACTCTAACCCATACCCTACGCCGTACCCTCACCCTTAACCTAACCCGTACCCTAAGACGTACCCTAACCCTAACCCTAACCCCTACCCTACGCCGTACCCTCACCCGTACCCTATCCCATACCCTAAGCCGTACCCTAACCCTAACACTAACCCTAACCCTAACCCTAACCCTAAACTACCCTTGATTGCTTTTGCCTCTATTAGATTTCCTAAGCACTAGTGTTTTAAGGAACAGGTTAAAAAGAAAATCCTAATGTGATTTTTTTATAATGTGTTTATTCTTTATCTTATCCTAGTGACTAAAATCTTCTCCATGGCTGGATCCCTAATAATATTCCTTTACGTGCTAAGTGGTATCTAGAGAGTGGGATAGGTTTAATAAATACCCTAATCCTAACGTGTACCCTAAACCTAACCCATACCCTAACCCTAATGCGTACCCTAACCCTAACCCAAACCCTAAACCAATCCCTAACCCTAAAACTAACCCTAACCCTAACCCTAACCCTAACCCATACGCTACGCCGTACCCTCACCATACCCTAACCCGTATCCTAAGCCGTACCCTAACCCTAAACCTAACCCTAACCTCTACCCTACGCCGTACCCTCACCCGTACCCTAACCCGTACCCAAAGCCTTACCCTAACCCTAAACCTAACCCTCACCCATACCCAACGCCGTAAGCTAACCCATATCCTAACCCGTATCCTAAGCCGTACCCTAACCCTAACCAATAACCTACGCAGTACCCTCACCAGTACCCTCACCGGTATCCTAAGCCCTACCCTAACCCTAACCCTAACCCTAAACTACCCTAACCCTAACCCTAACCCTAAACCTAAACTACCCTTTACTGCTTTTGCCTCCATTAGATTTCCTAAACACTAGTGTTTTAAGGAACAGGTTAAAAAGAAAACCTTATGTGACTTTTTATAATGTGTTTATTCTTTATCTTATCCTAGTGACTAAAATCTTCTCCATGGCTGAACCCCAAATAATATTCCTTTACGTGCTAAGTGGTATCTAGAGAGTGGGATAGGTTTAATAAATACCCTAATCCTAAAGTGTACCCTAAACCTAACCCATACCCTAACCCTAACGCATACCCTAACCCTAACCAAAACCCTAACCCGAACACGTATGCTAATCCTAACCCGTACCCTAAACCAATCCCTAACCCTAAAACTAACCCTAACCCTAACCCTAACCCTAACCCATAACCTACACCGTACCCTCACCCGTACCCTAACCCGTACCCTAAGCCGTACCCTAACCCTAACCCTAAACCATATGCTACGCCGTAACCTCACCCGTACCCTAACCCGTATCCTAAGCCGTACCCTAACCCTAACCCTAACCCTAAACTATACCCTACGCCGTAACCTCACCCGTACCCTAACCCGTACCCTAAGCCGTACCCTAACCCTAACCCTAACCCTAACCCTAACCCTAACCCTAACCCATACCGTACGCCATACCCTAACACGTACCCTAACCCGTATCCTAAGCCGTACCCTAACCCTAACCAATACCCTACGCAGTATCCTCACCCATAGCCTCACCCGTACCCTAAGCCGTACCCTAACCCTAACCCTAACCCTAACCCTAACCCTAACCCCTACCCTATGCCATACCCTCACCTGTACCCTATCCCATAACCTAAGCCGTACCATAACCCTAACACTAACCCTAACCCTAACCCATAACCTACGCCGTACCCTCACCCGTACCCTAACCCGTATCCTAAGCCGTACCCTAACCCTAACCCTAACCCTAACCCTAACCCATACCCTACGCCGTACCCTCACCCGTAACCTAACCCGTACCCAAAGCCGTACCCTAACCCTAACCCTAACCTATACACTACGCCGTACCCTCACCCGTACCCTAACCCGTACCCTAAGCCGTACCCTAACTCTAACCCTAACCCTAACCCTAACCCTTACCCATACCCTGCGCCGTACCCTAACCCATACAATAACCTGTATCCTAAGCCTTAACCTAACCCTAACCAATGACCTACACAGTACCCTCACCCGTACCCTAAGCCATACCCTAACCCTAACCCTAACACTAACCCTAACCCTAAACCCTACCCTATGCCGTACCCTCACCCATACCCTATCCCATACCCTAAGCCGTACCCTAACCCTAACACTAACCCTAACCCTAACCCTAACCCTAAACTACCCTTGACTGCTTTTGCCTCCATTAGATTTCCTAAGCACTAGTGTTTTAAGGAACAGGTTAAAAAGAAAATCCTAATGTGATTTTTTTATAATGTGTTTATTCTTTATCTTATCCTAGTAACGAAAATCTTCTCCATGGCTTGACCCTAAATAATATTCCTTTACGTGCTAAGTGGTATCTAGAGAGTGAGATAGGTTTAATAAATACCCTAATCCTAACGTGTACCCTAACCCTAACCCTAATGCGTACCCTAACCCTAACCCAAACCCTAACCCTAACACGTACGCTAATCCTAACCCGTACCCTAAACCAATCCCTAACCCTAAAACTAACCCTAACCCTAACCCTAACCCTAACCCATACGCTACGCCGTACCCTCACCATACCCTAACCCGTATCCTAAGCCGTACCCTAACCCTAAACCTAACCCTAACCTCTACCCTACGCCGTACCCTCACACGTACCCTAAACCGTACCCTAACCCGTACCCAAAGCCTTACCCTAACCCTAACCCTAACCCTCACCCATACCCAACGCCGTAACCTAACCCATATCCTAACCCGTATCCTAAGCCGTACCCTAACCCTAACCAATAACCTACGCAGTACCCTCACCAGTACCCTCACCAGTATCCTAAGCCCTACCCTAACCCTAACCCTAACCCTAAACCTAAACTACCCTTTACTGCTTTTGCCTCCATTAGATTTCCTAAACACTAGTGTTTTAAGGAACAGGTTAAAAAGAAAACCTTATGTGATTTTTTTATATGTGTTTATTCTTTATCTTATCCTAGTGACTAAAATCTTCTCCATGGCTGAACCCCAAATAATATTCCTTTACGTGCTAAGTGGTATCTAGAGAGTGGGATAGGTTTAATAAATACCCTAATCCTAAAGTGTACCCTAAACCTAACCCATACCCTAACCCTAACGCGTACCCTAACCCTAACCAAAACCCTAACCCGAACACGTATGCTAATCCTAACCCGTACCCTAAACCAATCCCTAACCCTAAAACTAACCCTAACCCTAACCCTAACCCTAACCCATAACCTACACCGTACCCTCACCCGTACCCTAACCCGTACCATAAGCCGTACCCTAACCCTAACCCTAAACCATATGCTACGCCGTACCCTCACCCGTACCCTAACCCGTATCCTAAGCCGTACCCTAACCCTAACCCTAACCCTAAACTATACCCTACGCCGTAACCTCACCCGTACCCTAACCCGTACCCTAAGCCGTACCCTAACCCTAACCCTAACCTATACACTACGCCGTACCCTCACACGTACCCTAACCCGTACCCTAAGCCGTACCCTAACTCTAAACCTAACCCTAACCCTAACCCTTACCCATACCCTGCGCCGTACCCTAACCCATACAATAACCTGTATCCTAAGCCTTAACCTAACCCTAACCAATGACCTACACAGTACCCTCACCCGTACCCTAAGCCATACCCTAACCCTAACCCTAACACTAACCCTAACCCTAAACCCTACCCTATGCCGTACCCTCACCCATAACCTATCCCATACCCTAAGCCGTACCCTAACCCTAACACTAACCCTAACCCTAACCCTAACCCTAAACTACCTTTGACTGCTTTTGCCTCCATTAGATTTCCTAAGCACTACTGTTTTAAGGAACAGGTTAAAAAGAAAATCCTAATGTGATTTTTTTATAATGTGTTTATTCTTTATCTTATCCTAGTAACGAAAATCTTCTCCATGGCTGGACCCTAAATAATATTCCTTTACGTGCTAAGTGGTATCTAGAGAGTGGGATAGATTTAATAAATACCCTAATCCTAACGTGTACCCTAACCCTAACCCACACCCTAACCCTAATGCGTACCCTAACCCTAACCCAAACCCTAACCCTAACACGTACGCTAATCCTAACCCGTACCCTAAACCAATCCCTAACCCTAAAACTAACCCTAACCCTAACCCTAACCCTAACCCATATGCTACACCGTACCCTCACCCATACCCTAACCCGTATCCTAAGCCGTACCCTAACCCTAAACCTAACCCTAACCTCTACCCTACGCCGTACCCTCACCCGTACCCTAACCCGTACCCAAAGCCTTACCCTAACCCTAACCCTAACCCTCACCCATACCCAACGCCGTAACCTAACACATATCCTAACCCGTATCCTAAGCCGTACCCTAACCCTAACCAATAACCTACGCAGTACCCTCACCAGTACCCTCACCGGTATCCTAAGCCCTACCCTAACCCTAACCCTAACCCTAACCCTAAACTACCCTTTACTGCTTTTGCCTCCATTAGATTTCCTAAACACTAGTGTTTTAAGGAACAGGTTAGAAAGAAAACCTTATGTGATTTTTTTATAATGTGTTTATTCTTTATCTTATCCTAGTGACTAAAATCTTCTCCATGGCTGAACCCCAAATAATATTCCTTTACGTGCTAAGTGGTATCTAGAGAGTGGGATAGGTTTAATAAATACCCTAATCCTAAAGTGTACCCTAAACCTAACCCATACCCTAACCCTAACGCGTACCCTAACCCTAACCAAAACCCTAACCCGAACACGTATGCTAATCCTAACCCGTACCCTAAACCAATCCCTAACCCTAAAACTAGCCCTAACCCTAACCCTAACCCTAACCCATAACCTACACCGTACCCTCACCCGTACCCTAACCCGTACCCTAAGCCGCACCCTAACCCTAAACCATACGCTACGCCGTACCCTCACCCGTACCCTAACTCGTATCCTAAGCCGTACCCTAACCCTAACCCTAACCCTAAACTATACCCTATGCCGTAACCTCACCCGTACCCTAACCCGTACCCTAAGCCGTACCCTAACCCTAACCCTAACCCTAACCCTAACCCTAACCCATACCGTAAGCCATACCCTAACACGTACCCTAACCCGTATCCTAAGCCGTACCCTAACCCTAACCAATACCCTACGCAGTATCCTCACCCATACCCTCACCCATACCCTAAGCCGTACCCTAACCGTAACCCTAACCCTAACCCTAACCCTAACCCCTTCCCTATGCCATACCCTCACCTGTACCCTATCCCATAACCTAAGCCGTACCATAACCCTAACACTAACCCTAACCCTAACCCATAACCTACGCCGTACCCTCACCCGTACCCTAAGCCGTACCCTAACCCTAACCCTAACCCTAACCCTAACCCATAACCTACGCCGTACCCTCACCCGTACCCTAACACGTACCCTAAGACGTACCGTAACCCTAACCCTAACACTAACCCTAACCCTAACCCACACTCTACGCCGTACCCTAACCCGTACCCTAACACGTATCCTAAGCCGTACCCTAACCCTAACCAATAACCTACACAGTACCCTCACCAGTACCCTCACCCGTATCCTAAGCCCTACCCTAACCCTAACCCTAACCCTAACCCTAAACTACCCTTTACTGCTTTTGCCTCCATTAGATTTCCTAAACACTAGTGTTTTAAAGAACAGGTTAAAAAGAAAACCTTATGTGATTTTTTTATAATGTGTTTATTCTTTATCTTATCCTAGTGACTAAAATCTTCTCCATGGCTGAACCCCAAATAATATTCCTTTACGTGCTAAGTGGTATCTAGAGAGTGGGATAGGTTTAATAAATACCCTAATCCTAACGTGTACCCTAAACCTAACCCATACCCTAACCCAAACGCGTACCCTAACCCTAACCCAAACCCTAACCCTAACACGTACGCTAATCCTAACCCGTACCCTAAACCAATCCCTAACCCTAAAACTAACCCTAACCCTAACCCTAACCCTAACCCATACGCTACGCCGTACCCTCACCCATACCCTAACCCTTATCCTAAGCCGTACCCTAACCCTAACCCTAACCCTAACCCATACGCTACGCCGCACCCTCAGCTGTACCCTAACCCGTATCCTAAGCCGTACCCTAACCCTAACCCTAACCCTAACCGCTACCCTACGCCGTACCCTATCCCATACCCTAAGCGGTACCCTAAACCTAACACTAACCCTAACCCTAACCCTAACCTATACACTACGCCGTACCCTCACCCGTACCCTAACCCGTACCCTAAGCCGTACCCTAACCCTAACCCTAACCCTAACCCTAACCCTAACCCATACCCTACGCCGTACCCTAAACCGTACCCTAACCCGTATTCTAAGCCGTACCCTAACCATAACCAATACCCTACACAGTACCCTCACCCGTACCCTCACCCGTACTCTAAGCCATACCCTAACCCTAACCCTAACCCTAACCTATACACTACGCCATACTCTCACCCGTACCCTAACCCGTACCCTAAGCCGTACCCTAACCCTAACCCTAACCCTAAACTATACCCTACGCTGTAACCTCACCCGTACCCTAACCCGTACCCTAAGCCGTACCCTAACCCTAACCCTAACCCTAACCCTAACCCATAGCGTACGCCATACCCTAACACGTACCCTAACCCGTATCCTAAGCCGTACCCTAACCCTAACCAATACCCTACGCAGTATCCTCACCCATACCCTCACCCGTGCCCTAAGCCGTACCCTAACCCTAACCCTAACCCTAAACCTAACCCTAACCCCTACCCTATGCCATACCCTCACCTGTAACCTATCCCATAACCTAAGCCGTACCCTAACCCTAACCCTAACCCTAACCCTAACCCATAACCTACGCCGTACCCTCACCCGTACCCTAACCCGTATCCTAAGCCGTACCCTAACCCTAACCCTAACCCTAACCCTAACCCATAACATACGCCGTACCCTCACCCGTACCCTAACACGTACCCTAAGACGTACCGTAACCCTAACACTAACACTAACCCTAACCCTAACCCACACTCTACGCCGTACCCTAACCCGTACCCTAACACGTATCCTAAGCCATACCCTAACCCTAACCAATACCCTACGCAGTACCCTCACCCGTACCCTCACCCGTACCCTAAGCCATACCCTAACCATAACCCTAACCCTAACCCTAACCCCTACCCTACGCCGTACCCTCACCCGTACCCTATCCCATACCCTAAGCCGTACCCTAACCCTAACACTAACCCTAACCCTAACCCTAACCCTAAACTACCCTTGATTGCTTTTGCCTCTATTAGATTTCCTAAGCACTAGTGTTTTAAGGAACAGGTTAAAAAGAAAATCCTAATGTGATTTTTTTATAATGTGTTTATTCTTTATCTTATCCTAGTGACTAAAATCTTCTCCATGGCTGGATCCCTAATAATATTCCTTTACGTGCTAAGTGGTATCTAGAGAGTGGGATAGGTTTAATAAATACCCTAATCCTAACGTGTACCCTAACCCTAACCCATACCCTAACCCTAACGCGTACCCTAACCCTAACCCAAAACCTAACTCTAACACGTACGCTAATCCTAACCCATACCCTAAACCAATCCCTAACCCTAAAACTAACCCTAACCCTAACCCTAACCCTAACCCTTACCCTACGCCGTACCCTCACCCGTACCCTAACCCGTACCCTAAGACGTACCCTAACCCTAACCCTAACCCATATGCTACGCCGTAACCTCACCCGTACACTAACCTGTATCCTAAGCCGTACCCTAACCCTAACCCTAACCCTAACCCTAAGCCTAACCCATACCCTACGCCATACCCTAACCCATACCCTAACCCGTATCCTAAGCCATATCCTAACCCTAACCAATACCCTACGCAGTACCCTCACCCGTACCCTCACCCGTATCCTAAGCCGTACCCTAAACCCAACCCTAACCTTAACTCTAACCCTAACCCCTACCCTACGCCGTACCCTCACCCGTACCCTATCCCATACGCTAAGCCGTACCCTAACCCTAACACTAACACTAACCGTAACCTATACACTACGCCGTACCCTCACCCGTACCCTAACCCGTACCCTAAGCCGTACCCTAACTCTAACCCTAACCCTAACCCTAACCCTTACCCATACCGTGCGCCGTACCCTAACCCATACAATAAATTGTATCCTATGCCTTAACCTAACCCTAACCAATGACCTACACAGTACCCTCACCCGTACCCTAAGCCATACCCTAACCCTAACCCTAACACTAACCCTAACCCTAAACCCTACCCTATGCCGTACCCTCACCCATACCCTATCCCATACCCTAAGCCGTACCCTAACCCTAACACTAACCCTAACCCTAAACCTAACCCTAAACTACCCTTGACTGCTTTTGCCTCCATTAGATTTCCTAAGCACTAGTGTTTTAAGGAACAGGTTAAAAAGAAAATCCTAATGTGATTTTTTTATAATGTGTTTATTCTTTATCTTATCCTAGTGACGAAAATATTCTCCATGGCTGGACCCTAAATAATATACCTTTACGTGCTAAGTGGTATCTAGAGAGTGGGATAGGTTTAATAAATACCCTAATCCTAACGTGTACCCTAACCCTAACCCATACACTAACCCTAATGCTTACCCTAACCCTAACCCAAACCCTAACCCTAACACGTACGCTAATCCTAACCCGTACACTAAACCAATCCCTAACCCTAAAACTAACCCTAACCCTAACCCTAACCCTAACCCATACACTACGCCGTACCCTCACCCATACCCTAACCCGTATCCTAAGCCGTACCCTAATCCTAAACCTAACCCTAACCTCTACCCTACGCCGTACCCTCACCCGTACCCTAACCCGTACCCAAAGCCTTACCCTAACCCTAACCCTAACCCTCACCCATACCCAATGCTGTAACCTAACCCATATCCTAACCCGTATCCTAAGCCGTACCCTAACCCTAACCAATAACCTACGCAGTACCCTCACCAGTACCCTCAACCGTATCCTAAGCCCTACCCTAACCCTAACCCTAACCCTAACCCTAAACTACCCTTTACTGCTTTTGCCTCCATTAGATTTCCTAAACACTAGTGTTTTAAGGAACAGGTTAAAAAGAAAACCTTATGAGATTTTTTTATAATGTGTTTATTCTTTATCTTATCCTAGTGACTAAAATCTTCTCCATGGCTGAACCCCAACTAATATTCCTTTACGTGCTAAGTGGTATCTAGAGAGTGGGATAGGTTTAATAAATACCCAAATCCTAAAGTGTACCCTAAACCTAACCCATACCCTAACCCTAACACGTACCCTAACCCTAACCAAAACCCTAACCCGAACACGTATGCTAATCCTAACCCGTACCCTAAACCAATCCCTAACCCTAAAACTAACCCTAACCCTAACCCTAACCCTAACCCATAACCTACACCGTACCCTCACCCGTACCCTAACCCGTACCCTATGCCGTACCCTAACCCTAACCCTAACCCTAAACCATACGCTACGCCGTACCCTCACCCATACCCTAACCCATATCCTAAGCCGTACCCTAACCCTAACCCTAACCCTAAACTATACCCTACGCCGTAACCTCACCCGTACCCTAACCCGTACCCTAAGCCGTACCCTAACCCTAACCCTAACCCTAACCCTAACCCTAAACCCTACCCTATGCCATACCCTCACCTGTACCCTATCCCATAACCTAAGCCGTACTATAACCCTAACACTAACCCTAACCCTAACCCATAACCTATGCCGTACCCTCACCCGTACCCTAACCCGTATCCTAAGACGTACCGTAACCCTAACCAATACCCTACGCAGTATCCTCACCCATACCCTCACCCGTACCCTAAGCCGTACCCTAACCCTAACCCTAACCCTAACCCTAACCCATACCCTATGCCATACCCTCACCTGTACCCTATCCCATAACCTAAGCCGTACCCTAACTCTAACCCTAACCCTAACCCTAACCCATACGCTACGCCGTACCTTCACCCGTACCCTAACCCGTATCCTAAGCCGTACCCTAACCCTAACCCTAACCCTAACCCTAACCCTAACCCTAACCCTAACCCTAACCCATACCCTACGCCATACCCTAACACGTACCCTAACCCGTATCCTAAGCCGTATCCTAACCCTAACCAATACCCTACGCAGTACCCTCACCCGTACCCTCACCCGTACCCTAAGCCGTACCCTAACCCAAACCCTAACCCTAACTCTAACCCTAACCCCTACCCTACGCCGTACCCTCACCCGTACCCTATCCCATACGCTAAGCCGTAACCTAACCCTAACACTAACACTAACCCTAACCCTAACCCTAACCATAAACCATACCCTATGCCGTACCCTCACCCGTAACCTAACCCGTACCCTAAGCCGTACCCTAACTCTAACCCTAACCCTACCCCTAACCCTTACCCATACCCTGAGCCGTACCCTAACCCATACAATAACCTGTATCCTAAGCCTTAAGCTAACCCTAACCAATGACCTACACAGTACCGTCACCCGTACCCTAAGCCATACCCTAACCCTAACCCTAACACTAACCCTAACCCTAAACCCTACCCTATGCCGTACCCTCACCCATACCCTATCCCATACCCTAAGCCGTACCCTAACCCTAACACTAACCCTAACCCTAACCCTAACCCTAAACTACCCTTGAATGCTTTTGCCTCCATTAGATTTCCTAAACACTAGTGTTTTAAGGAACAGGTTAAAAAGAAAACCTTATGTGATTTTTTTATAATGTGTTTATTCTTTATCTTATCCTAGTGACTAAAATCTTCTCCATGGCTGAACCCCAAATAATATTCCTTTACGTGCTAAGTGGTATCTAGAGAGTGGGATAGGTTTAATAAATACCCTAATCCTAAAGTGTACCCTAAACCTAACCCATACCCTAACCCTAACGCATACCCTAACCCTAACCAAAACCCTAACCCGAACACGTATGCTAATCCTAACCCGTACCCTAAACCAATCCCTAACCCTAAAACTAACCCTAACCCTAACCCTAACCCATAACCTACACCGTACCCTCACCCGTACCCTAACCCGTACCCTAAGCCGTACCCTAACCCTAACCCTAAACCATATGCTACGCCGTACCCTCACCCGTACCCTAACCCGTATCCTAAGCCGTACCCTAACCCTAACCCTAACCCTAAACTATACCCTACGCCGTAACCTCACCCGTACCCTAACCCGTACCCTAAGCCGTACCCTAACCCTAACCCTAAACCATATGCTACGCCGTAACCTCACCCGTACCCTAACCCGTATCCTAAGCCGTACCCTAACCCTAACCCTAACCCTAAACTATACCCTACGCCGTAACCTCACCCGTACCCTAACCCGTACCCTAAGCCGTACCCTAACCCTAACCCTAACCCTAACCCTAACCCTAACCCTAACCCTAACCCATACCGTACGCCATACCCTAACACGTACCCTAACCCGTATCCTAAGCCGTACCCTAACCCTAACCAATACCCTACGCAGTATCCTCACCCATAGCCTCACCCGTACCCTAAGCCGTACCCTAACCCTAACCCTAACCCTAACCCTAACCCTAACCCCTACCCTATGCCATACCCTCACCTGTACCCTATCCCATAACCTAAGCCGTACCATAACCCTAACACTAACCCTAACCCTAACCCATAACCTACGCCGTACCCTCACCCGTACCCTAACCCGTATCCTAAGCCGTACCCTAACCCTAACCCTAACCCTAACCCTAACCCATACCCTACGCCGTACCCTCACCCGTAACCTAACCCGTACCCAAAGCCGTACCCTAACCCTAACCCTAACCTATACACTACGCCGTACCCTCACCCGTACCCTAACCCGTACCCTAAGCCGTACCCTAACTCTAACCCTAACCCTAACCCTAACCCTTACCCATACCCTGCGCCGTACCCTAACCCATACAATAACCTGTATCCTAAGCCTTAACCTAACCCTAACCAATGACCTACACAGTACCCTCACCCGTACCCTAAGCCATACCCTAACCCTAACCCTAACACTAACCCTAACCCTAAACCCTACCCTATGCCGTACCCTCACCCATACCCTATCCCATACCCTAAGCCGTACCCTAACCCTAACACTAACCCTAACCCTAACCCTAACCCTAAACTACCCTTGACTGCTTTTGCCTCCATTAGATTTCCTAAGCACTAGTGTTTTAAGGAACAGGTTAAAAAGAAAATCCTAATGTGATTTTTTTATAATGTGTTTATTCTTTATCTTATCCTAGTAACGAAAATCTTCTCCATGGCTGGACCCTAAATAATATTCCTTTACGTGCTAAGTGGTATCTAGAGAGTGAGATAGGTTTAATAAATACCCTAATCCTAACGTGTACCCTAACCCTAACCCTAATGCGTACCCTAACCCTAACCCAAACCCTAACCCTAACACGTACGCTAATCCTAACCCGTACCCTAAACCAATCCCTAACCCTAAAACTAACCCTAACCCTAACCCTAACCCTAACCCATACGCTACGCCGTACCCTCACCATACCCTAACCCGTATCCTAAGCCGTACCCTAACCCTAAACCTAACCCTAACCTCTACCCTACGCCGTACCCTCACACGTACCCTAACCCGTACCCTAACCCGTACCCAAAGCCTTACCCTAACCCTAACCCTAACCCTCACCCATACCCAACGCCGTAACCTAACCCATATCCTAACCCGTATCCTAAGCCGTACCCTAACCCTAACCAATAACCTACGCAGTACCCTCACCAGTACCCTCACCGGTATCCTAAGCCCTACCCTAACCCTAACCCTAACCCTAAACCTAAACTACCCTTTACTGCTTTTGCCTCCATTAGATTTCCTAAACACTAGTGTTTTAAGGAACAGGTTAAAAAGAAAACCTTATGTGATTTTTTTATAATGTGTTTATTCTTTATCTTATCCTAGTGACTAAAATCTTCTCCATGGCTGAACCCCAAATAATATTCCTTTACGTGCTAAGTGGTATCTAGAGAGTGGGATAGGTTTAATAAATACCCTAATCCTAAAGTGTACCCTAAACCTAACCCATACCCTAACCCTAACGCGTACCCTAACCCTAACCAAAACCCTAACCCGAACACGTATGCTAATCCTAACCCGTACCCTAAACCAATCCCTAACCCTAAAACTAACCCTAACCCTAACCCTAACCCTAACCCATAACCTACACCGTACCCTCACCCGTACCCTAACCCGTACCCTAAGCCGTACCCTAACCCTAACCCTAAACCATATGCTACGCCGTACCCTCACCCGTACCCTAACCCGTATCCTAAGCCGTACCCTAACCCTAACCCTAACCCTAAACTATACCCTACGCCGTAACCTCACCCGTACCCTAACCCGTACCCTAAGCCGTACCCTAACCCTAACCCTAACCTATACACTACGCCGTACCCTCACACGTACCCTAACCCGTACCCTAAGCCGTACCCTAACTCTAAACCTAACCCTAACCCTAACCCTTACCCATACCCTGCGCCGTACCCTAACCCATACAATAACCTGTATCCTAAGCCTTAACCTAACCCTAACCAATGACCTACACAGTACCCTCACCCGTACCCTAAGCCATACCCTAACCCTAACCCTAACACTAACCCTAACCCTAAACCCTACCCTATGCCGTACCCTCACCCATAACCTATCCCATACCCTAAGCCGTACCCTAACCCTAACACTAACCCTAACCCTAACCCTAACCCTAAACTACCTTTGACTGCTTTTGCCTCCATTAGATTTCCTAAGCACTACTGTTTTAAGGAACAGGTTAAAAAGAAAATCCTAATGTGATTTTTTTATAATGTGTTTATTCTTTATCTTATCCTAGTAACGAAAATCTTCTCCATGGCTGGACCCTAAATAATATTCCTTTACGTGCTAAGTGGTATCTAGAGAGTGGGATAGATTTAATAAATACCCTAATCCTAACGTGTACCCTAACCCTAACCCACACCCTAACCCTAATGCGTACCCTAACCCTAACCCAAACCCTAACCCTAACACGTACGCTAATCCTAACCCGTACCCTAAACCAATCCCTAACCCTAAAACTAACCCTAACCCTAACCCTAACCCTAACCCATATGCTACACCGTACCCTCACCCATACCCTAACCCGTATCCTAAGCCGTACCCTAACCCTAAACCTAACCCTAACCTCTACCCTACGCCGTACCCTCACCCGTACCCTAACCCGTACCCAAAGCCTTACCCTAACCCTAACCCTAACCCTCACCCATACCCAACGCCGTAACCTAACACATATCCTAACCCGTATCCTAAGCCGTACCCTAACCCTAACCAATAACCTACGCAGTACCCTCACCAGTACCCTCACCGGTATCCTAAGCCCTACCCTAACCCTAACCCTAACCCTAACCCTAAACTACCCTTTACTGCTTTTGCCTCCATTAGATTTCCTAAACACTAGTGTTTTAAGGAACAGGTTAGAAAGAAAACCTTATGTGATTTTTTTATAATGTGTTTATTCTTTATCTTATCCTAGTGACTAAAATCTTCTCCATGGCTGAACCCCAAATAATATTCCTTTACGTGCTAAGTGGTATCTAGAGAGTGGGATAGGTTTAATAAATACCCTAATCCTAAAGTGTACCCTAAACCTAACCCATACCCTAACCCTAACGCGTACCCTAACCCTAACCAAAACCCTAACCCGAACACGTATGCTAATCCTAACCCGTACCCTAAACCAATCCCTAACCCTAAAACTAGCCCTAACCCTAACCCTAACCCTAACCCATAACCTACACCGTACCCTCACCCGTACCCTAACCCGTACCCTAAGCCGTACCCTAACCCTAAACCATACGCTACGCCGTACCCTCACCCGTACCCTAACTCGTATCCTAAGCCGTACCCTAACCCTAACCCTAACCCTAAACTATACCCTATGCCGTAACCTCACCCGTACCCTAACCCGTACCCTAAGCCGTACCCTAACCCTAACCCTAACCCTAACCCTAACCCTAACCCATACCGTAAGCCATACCCTAACACGTACCCTAACCCGTATCCTAAGCCGTACCCTAACCCTAACCAATACCCTACGCAGTATCCTCACCCATACCCTCACCCATACCCTAAGCCGTACCCTAACCGTAACCCTAACCCTAACCCTAACCCTAACCCCTTCCCTATGCCATACCCTCACCTGTACCCTATCCCATAACCTAAGCCGTACCATAACCCTAACACTAACCCTAACCCTAACCCATAACCTACGCCGTACCCTCACCCGTACCCTAAGCCGTACCCTAACCCTAACCCTAACCCTAACCCTAACCCATAACCTACGCCGTACCCTCACCCGTACCCTAACACGTACCCTAAGACGTACCGTAACCCTAACCCTAACACTAACCCTAACCCTAACCCACACTCTACGCCGTACCCTAACCCGTACCCTAACACGTATCCTAAGCCGTACCCTAACCCTAACCAATAACCTACACAGTACCCTCACCAGTACCCTCACCCGTATCCTAAGCCCTACCCTAACCCTAACCCTAACCCTAACCCTAAACTACCCTTTACTGCTTTTGCCTCCATTAGATTTCCTAAACACTAGTGTTTTAAAGAACAGGTTAAAAAGAAAACCTTATGTGATTTTTTTATAATGTGTTTATTCTTTATCTTATCCTAGTGACTAAAATCTTCTCCATGGCTGAACCCCAAATAATATTCCTTTACGTGCTAAGTGGTATCTAGAGAGTGGGATAGGTTTAATAAATACCCTAATCCTAACGTGTACCCTAAACCTAACCCATACCCTAACCCAAACGCGTACCCTAACCCTAACCCAAACCCTAACCCTAACACGTACGCTAATCCTAACCCGTACCCTAAACCAATCCCTAACCCTAAAACTAACCCTAACCCTAACCCTAACCCTAACCCATACGCTACGCCGTACCCTCACCCATACCCTAACCCTTATCCTAAGCCGTACCCTAACCCTAACCCTAACCCTAACCCATACGCTACGCCGCACCCTCAGCTGTACCCTAACCCGTATCCTAAGCCGTACCCTAACCCTAACCCTAACCCTAACCGCTACCCTACGCCGTACCCTATCCCATACCCTAAGCGGTACCCTAAACCTAACACTAACCCTAACCCTAACCCTAACCTATACACTACGCCGTACCCTCACCCGTACCCTAACCCGTACCCTAAGCCGTACCCTAACCCTAACCCTAACCCTAACCCTAACCCTAACCCATACCCTACGCCGTACCCTAAACCGTACCCTAACCCGTATTCTAAGCCGTACCCTAACCATAACCAATACCCTACACAGTACCCTCACCCGTACCCTCACCCGTACTCTAAGCCATACCCTAACCCTAACCCTAACCCTAACCTATACACTACGCCATACTCTCACCCGTACCCTAACCCGTACCCTAAGCCGTACCCTAACCCTAACCCTAACCCTAAACTATACCCTACGCTGTAACCTCACCCGTACCCTAACCCGTACCCTAAGCCGTACCCTAACCCTAACCCTAACCCTAACCCTAACCCATAGCGTACGCCATACCCTAACACGTACCCTAACCCGTATCCTAAGCCGTACCCTAACCCTAACCAATACCCTACGCAGTATCCTCACCCATACCCTCACCCGTGCCCTAAGCCGTACCCTAACCCTAACCCTAACCCTAAACCTAACCCTAACCCCTACCCTATGCCATACCCTCACCTGTAACCTATCCCATAACCTAAGCCGTACCCTAACCCTAACCCTAACCCTAACCCTAACCCATAACCTACGCCGTACCCTCACCCGTACCCTAACCCGTATCCTAAGCCGTACCCTAACCCTAACCCTAACCCTAACCCTAACCCATAACATACGCCGTACCCTCACCCGTACCCTAACACGTACCCTAAGACGTACCGTAACCCTAACCCTAACACTAACCCTAACCCTAACCCACACTCTACGCCGTACCCTAACCCGTACCCTAACACGTATCCTAAGCCATACCCTAACCCTAACCAATACCCTACGCAGTACCCTCACCCGTACCCTCACCCGTACCCTAAGCCATACCCTAACCATAACCCTAACCCTAACCCTAACCCCTACCCTACGCCGTACCCTCACCCGTACCCTATCCCATACCCTAAGCCGTACCCTAACCCTAACACTAACCCTAACCCTAACCCTAACCCTAAACTACCCTTGATTGCTTTTGCCTCTATTAGATTTCCTAAGCACTAGTGTTTTAAGGAACAGGTTAAAAAGAAAATCCTAATGTGATTTTTTTATAATGTGTTTATTCTTTATCTTATCCTAGTGACTAAAATCTTCTCCATGGCTGGATCCCTAATAATATTCCTTTACGTGCTAAGTGGTATCTAGAGAGTGGGATAGGTTTAATAAATACCCTAATCCTAACGTGTACCCTAACCCTAACCCATACCCTAACCCTAACGCGTACCCTAACCCTAACCCAAAACCTAACTCTAACACGTACGCTAATCCTAACCCATACCCTAAACCAATCCCTAACCCTAAAACTAACCCTAACCCTAACCCTAACCCTAACCCTTACCCTACGCCGTACCCTCACCCGTACCCTAACCCGTACCCTAAGACGTACCCTAACCCTAACCCTAACCCATATGCTACGCCGTAACCTCACCCGTACACTAAACTGTATCCTAAGCCGTACCCTAACCCTAACCCTAACCCTAACCCTAAGCCTAACCCATACCCTACGCCATACCCTAACCCATACCCTAACCCGTATCCTAAGCCATATCCTAACCCTAACCAATACCCTACGCAGTACCCTCACCCGTACCCTCACCCGTATCCTAAGCCGTACCCTAAACCCAACCCTAACCCTAACTCTAACCCTAACCCCTACCCTACGCCGTACCCTCACCCGTACCCTATCCCATACGCTAAGCCGTACCCTAACCCTAACACTAACACTAACCGTAACCTATACACTACGCCGTACCCTCACCCGTACCCTAACCCGTACCCTAAGCCGTACCCTAACTCTAACCCTAACCCTAACCCTAACCCTTACCCATACCGTGTGCCGTACCCTAACCCATACAATAAATTGTATCCTAAGCCTTAACCTAACCCTAACCAATGACCTACACAGTACCCTCACCCGTACCCTAAGCCATACCCTAACCCTAACCCTAACACTAACCCTAACCCTAAACCCTACCCTATGCCGTACCCTCACCCATACCCTATCCCATACCCTAAGCCGTACCCTAACCCTAACACTAACCCTAACCCTAAACCTAACCCTAAACTACCCTTGACTGCTTTTGCCTCCATTAGATTTCCTAAGCACTAGTGTTTTAAGGAACAGGTTAAAAAGAAAATCCTAATGTGATTTTTTTATAATGTGTTTATTCTTTATCTTATCCTAGTGACGAAAATATTCTCCATGGCTGGACCCTAAATAATATACCTTTACGTGCTAAGTGGTATCTAGAGAGTGGGATAGGTTTAATAAATACCCTAATCCTAACGTGTACCCTAACCCTAACCCATACACTAACCCTAATGCTTACCCTAACCCTAACCCAAACCCTAACCCTAACACGTACGCTAATCCTAACCCGTACCCTAAACCAATCCCTAACCCTAAAACTAACCCTAACCCTAACCCTAACCCTAACCCATACGCTACGCCGTACCCTCACCCATACCCTAACCCGTATCCTAAGCCGTACCCTAATCCTAAACCTAACCCTAACCTCTACCCTACGCCGTACCCTCACCCGTACCCTCACCCGTACCCAAAGCCTTACCCTAACCCTAACCCTAACCCTCACCCATACCCAATGCTGTAACCTAACCCATATCCTAACCCGTATCCTAAGCCGTACCCTAACCCTAACCAATAACCTACGCAGTACCCTCACCAGTACCCTCACCCGTATCCTAAGCCCTACCCTAACCCTAACCCTAACCCTAACCCTAAACTACCCTTTACTGCTTTTGCCTCCATTAGATTTCCTAAACACTAGTGTTTTAAGGAACAGGTTAAAAAGAAAACCTTATGAGATTTTTTTATAATGTGTTTATTCTTTATCTTATCCTAGTGACTAAAATCTTCTCCATGGCTGAACCCCAACTAATATTCCTTTACGTGCTAAGTGGTATCTAGAGAGTGGGATAGGTTTAATAAATACCCAAATCCTAAAGTGTACCCTAAACCTAACCCATACCCTAACCCTAACGCGTACCCTAACCCTAACCAAAACCCTAACCCGAACACGTATGCTAATCCTAACCCGTACCCTAAACCAATCCCTAACCCTAAAACTAACCCTAACCCTAACCCTAACCCATAACCTACACCGTACCCTCACCCGTACCCTAACCCGTACCCTAAGCCGTACCCTAACCCTAACCCTAAACCATATGCTACGCCGTACCCTCACCCGTACCCTAACCCGTATCCTAAGCCGTACCCTAACCCTAACCCTAACCCTAAACTATACCCTACGCCGTAACCTCACCCGTACCCTAACCCGTACCCTAAGCCGTACCCTAACCCTAACCCTAAACCATATGCTACGCCGTAACCTCACCCGTACCCTAACCCGTATCCTAAGCCGTACCCTAACCCTAACCCTAACCCTAAACTATACCCTACGCCGTAACCTCACCCGTACCCTAACCCGTACCCTAAGCCGTACCCTAACCCTAACCCTAACCCTAACCCTAACCCTAACCCTAACCCTAACCCATACCGTACGCCATACCCTAACACGTACCCTAACCCGTATCCTAAGCCGTACCCTAACCCTAACCAATACCCTACGCAGTATCCTCACCCATAGCCTCACCCGTACCCTAAGCCGTACCCTAACCCTAACCCTAACCCTAACCCTAACCCTAACCCCTACCCTATGCCATACCCTCACCTGTACCCTATCCCATAACCTAAGCCGTACCATAACCCTAACACTAACCCTAACCCTAACCCATAACCTACGCCGTACCCTCACCCGTACCCTAACCCGTATCCTAAGCCGTACCCTAACCCTAACCCTAACCCTAACCCTAACCCATACCCTACGCCGTACCCTCACCCGTAACCTAACCCGTACCCAAAGCCGTACCCTAACCCTAACCCTAACCTATACACTACGCCGTACCCTCACCCGTACCCTAACCCGTACCCTAAGCCGTACCCTAACTCTAACCCTAACCCTAACCCTAACCCTTACCCATACCCTGCGCCGTACCCTAACCCATACAATAACCTGTATCCTAAGCCTTAACCTAACCCTAACCAATGACCTACACAGTACCCTCACCCGTACCCTAAGCCATACCCTAACCCTAACCCTAACACTAACCCTAACCCTAAACCCTACCCTATGCCGTACCCTCACCCATACCCTATCCCATACCCTAAGCCGTACCCTAACCCTAACACTAACCCTAACCCTAACCCTAACCCTAAACTACCCTTGACTGCTTTTGCCTCCATTAGATTTCCTAAGCACTAGTGTTTTAAGGAACAGGTTAAAAAGAAAATCCTAATGTGATTTTTTTATAATGTGTTTATTCTTTATCTTATCCTAGTAACGAAAATCTTCTCCATGGCTGGACCCTAAATAATATTCCTTTACGTGCTAAGTGGTATCTAGAGAGTGAGATAGGTTTAATAAATACCCTAATCCTAACGTGTACCCTAACCCTAACCCTAATGCGTACCCTAACCCTAACCCAAACCCTAACCCTAACACGTACGCTAATCCTAACCCGTACCCTAAACCAATCCCTAACCCTAAAACTAACCCTAACCCTAACCCTAACCCTAACCCATACGCTACGCCGTACCCTCACCATACCCTAACCCGTATCCTAAGCCGTACCCTAACCCTAAACCTAACCCTAACCTCTACCCTACGCCGTACCCTCACACGTACCCTAACCCGTACCCTAACCCGTACCCAAAGCCTTACCCTAACCCTAACCCTAACCCTCACCCATACCCAACGCCGTAACCTAACCCATATCCTAACCCGTATCCTAAGCCGTACCCTAACCCTAACCAATAACCTACGCAGTACCCTCACCAGTACCCTCACCGGTATCCTAAGCCCTACCCTAACCCTAACCCTAACCCTAAACCTAAACTACCCTTTACTGCTTTTGCCTCCATTAGATTTCCTAAACACTAGTGTTTTAAGGAACAGGTTAAAAAGAAAACCTTATGTGATTTTTTTATAATGTGTTTATTCTTTATCTTATCCTAGTGACTAAAATCTTCTCCATGGCTGAACCCCAAATAATATTCCTTTACGTGCTAAGTGGTATCTAGAGAGTGGGATAGGTTTAATAAATACCCTAATCCTAAAGTGTACCCTAAACCTAACCCATACCCTAACCCTAACGCGTACCCTAACCCTAACCAAAACCCTAACCCGAACACGTATGCTAATCCTAACCCGTACCCTAAACCAATCCCTAACCCTAAAACTAACCCTAACCCTAACCCTAACCCTAACCCATAACCTACACCGTACCCTCACCCGTACCCTAACCCGTACCCTAAGCCGTACCCTAACCCTAACCCTAAACCATATGCTACGCCGTACCCTCACCCGTACCCTAACCCGTATCCTAAGCCGTACCCTAACCCTAACCCTAACCCTAAACTATACCCTACGCCGTAACCTCACCCGTACCCTAACCCGTACCCTAAGCCGTACCCTAACCCTAACCCTAACCTATACACTACGCCGTACCCTCACACGTACCCTAACCCGTACCCTAAGCCGTACCCTAACTCTAAACCTAACCCTAACCCTAACCCTTACCCATACCCTGCGCCGTACCCTAACCCATACAATAACCTGTATCCTAAGCCTTAACCTAACCCTAACCAATGACCTACACAGTACCCTCACCCGTACCCTAAGCCATACCCTAACCCTAACCCTAACACTAACCCTAACCCTAAACCCTACCCTATGCCGTACCCTCACCCATAACCTATCCCATACCCTAAGCCGTACCCTAACCCTAACACTAACCCTAACCCTAACCCTAACCCTAAACTACCTTTGACTGCTTTTGCCTCCATTAGATTTCCTAAGCACTACTGTTTTAAGGAACAGGTTAAAAAGAAAATCCTAATGTGATTTTTTTATAATGTGTTTATTCTTTATCTTATCCTAGTAACGAAAATCTTCTCCATGGCTGGACCCTAAATAATATTCCTTTACGTGCTAAGTGGTATCTAGAGAGTGGGATAGATTTAATAAATACCCTAATCCTAACGTGTACCCTAACCCTAACCCACACCCTAACCCTAATGCGTACCCTAACCCTAACCCAAACCCTAACCCTAACACGTACGCTAATCCTAACCCGTACCCTAAACCAATCCCTAACCCTAAAACTAACCCTAAACCTAACCCTAACCCTAACCCATATGCTACACCGTACCCTCACCCATACCCTAACCCGTATCCTAAGCCGTACCCTAACCCTAAACCTAACCCTAACCTCTACCCTACGCCGTACCCTCACCCGTACCCTAACCCGTACCCAAAGCCTTACCCTAACCCTAACCCTAACCCTCACCCATACCCAACGCCGTAACCTAACACATATCCTAACCCGTATCCTAAGCCGTACCCTAACCCTAACCAATAACCTACGCAGTACCCTCACCAGTACCCTCACCGGTATCCTAAGCCCTACCCTAACCCTAACCCTAACCCTAACCCTAAACTACCCTTTACTGCTTTTGCCTCCATTAGATTTCCTAAACACTAGTGTTTTAAGGAACAGGTTAGAAAGAAAACCTTATGTGATTTTTTTATAATGTGTTTATTCTTTATCTTATCCTAGTGACTAAAATCTTCTCCATGGCTGAACCCCAAATAATATTCCTTTACGTGCTAAGTGGTATCTAGAGAGTGGGATAGGTTTAATAAATACCCTAATCCTAAAGTGTACCCTAAACCTAACCCATACCCTAACCCTAACGCGTACCCTAACCCTAACCAAAACCCTAACCCGAACACGTATGCTAATCCTAACCCGTACCCTAAACCAATCCCTAACCCTAAAACTAGCCCTAACCCTAACCCTAACCCTAACCCATAACCTACACCGTACCCTCACCCGTACCCTAACCCGTACCCTAAGCCGTACCCTAACCCTAAACCATACGCTACGCCGTACCCTCACCCGTACCCTAACTCGTATCCTAAGCCGTACCCTAACCCTAACCCTAACCCTAAACTATACCCTATGCCGTAACCTCACCCGTACCCTAACCCGTACCCTAAGCCGTACCCTAACCCTAACCCTAACCCTAACCCTAACCCTAACCCATACCGTAAGCCATACCCTAACACGTACCCTAACCCGTATCCTAAGCCGTACCCTAACCCTAACCAATACCCTACGCAGTATCCTCACCCATACCCTCACCCATACCCTAAGCCGTACCCTAACCGTAACCCTAACCCTAACCCTAACCCTAACCCCTTCCCTATGCCATACCCTCACCTGTACCCTATCCCATAACCTAAGCCGTACCATAACCCTAACACTAACCCTAACCCTAACCCATAACCTACGCCGTACCCTCACCCGTACCCTAAGCCGTACCCTAACCCTAACCCTAACCCTAACCCTAACCCATAACCTACGCCGTACCCTCACCCGTACCCTAACACGTACCCTAAGACGTACCGTAACCCTAACCCTAACACTAACCCTAACCCTAACCCACACTCTACGCCGTACCCTAACCCGTACCCTAACACGTATCCTAAGCCGTACCCTAACCCTAACCAATAACCTACACAGTACCCTCACCAGTACCCTCACCCGTATCCTAAGCCCTACCCTAACCCTAACCCTAACCCTAACCCTAAACTACCCTTTACTGCTTTTGCCTCCATTAGATTTCCTAAACACTAGTGTTTTAAAGAACAGGTTAAAAAGAAAACCTTATGTGATTTTTTTATAATGTGTTTATTCTTTATCTTATCCTAGTGACTAAAATCTTCTCCATGGCTGAACCCCAAATAATATTCCTTTACGTGCTAAGTGGTATCTAGAGAGTGGGATAGGTTTAATAAATACCCTAATCCTAACGTGTACCCTAAACCTAACCCATACCCTAACCCAAACGCGTACCCTAACCCTAACCCAAACCCTAACCCTAACACGTACGCTAATCCTAACCCGTACCCTAAACCAATCCCTAACCCTAAAACTAACCCTAACCCTAACCCTAACCCTAACCCATACGCTACGCCGTACCCTCACCCATACCCTAACCCTTATCCTAAGCCGTACCCTAACCCTAACCCTAACCCTAACCCATACGCTACGCCGCACCCTCAGCTGTACCCTAACCCGTATCCTAAGCCGTACCCTAACCCTAACCCTAACCCTAACCGCTACCCTACGCCGTACCCTATCCCATACCCTAAGCGGTACCCTAAACCTAACACTAACCCTAACCCTAACCCTAACCTATACACTACGCCGTACCCTCACCCGTACCCTAACCCGTACCCTAAGCCGTACCCTAACCCTAACCCTAACCCTAACCCTAACCCTAACCCATACCCTACGCCGTACCCTAAACCGTACCCTAACCCGTATTCTAAGCCGTACCCTAACCATAACCAATACCCTACACAGTACCCTCACCCGTACCCTCACCCGTACTCTAAGCCATACCCTAACCCTAACCCTAACCCTAACCTATACACTACGCCATACTCTCACCCGTACCCTAACCCGTACCCTAAGCCGTACCCTAACCCTAACCCTAACCCTAAACTATACCCTACGCTGTAACCTCACCCGTACCCTAACCCGTACCCTAAGCCGTACCCTAACCCTAACCCTAACCCTAACCCTAACCCATAGCGTACGCCATACCCTAACACGTACCCTAACCCGTATCCTAAGCCGTACCCTAACCCTAACCAATACCCTACGCAGTATCCTCACCCATACCCTCACCCGTGCCCTAAGCCGTACCCTAACCCTAACCCTAACCCTAAACCTAACCCTAACCCCTACCCTATGCCATACCCTCACCTGTAACCTATCCCATAACCTAAGCCGTACCCTAACCCTAACCCTAACCCTAACCCTAACCCATAACCTACGCCGTACCCTCACCCGTACCCTAACCCGTATCCTAAGCCGTACCCTAACCCTAACCCTAACCCTAACCCTAACCCATAACATACGCCGTACCCTCACCCGTACCCTAACACGTACCCTAAGACGTACCGTAACCCTAACCCTAACACTAACCCTAACCCTAACCCACACTCTACGCCGTACCCTAACCCGTACCCTAACACGTATCCTAAGCCATACCCTAACCCTAACCAATACCCTACGCAGTACCCTCACCCGTACCCTCACCCGTACCCTAAGCCATACCCTAACCATAACCCTAACCCTAACCCTAACCCCTACCCTACGCCGTACCCTCACCCGTACCCTATCCCATACCCTAAGCCGTACCCTAACCCTAACACTAACCCTAACCCTAACCCTAACCCTAAACTACCCTTGATTGCTTTTGCCTCTATTAGATTTCCTAAGCACTAGTGTTTTAAGGAACAGGTTAAAAAGAAAATCCTAATGTGATTTTTTTATAATGTGTTTATTCTTTATCTTATCCTAGTGACTAAAATCTTCTCCATGGCTGGATCCCTAATAATATTCCTTTACGTGCTAAGTGGTATCTAGAGAGTGGGATAGGTTTAATAAATACCCTAATCCTAACGTGTACCCTAACCCTAACCCATACCCTAACCCTAACGCGTACCCTAACCCTAACCCAAAACCTAACTCTAACACGTACGCTAATCCTAACCCATACCCTAAACCAATCCCTAACCCTAAAACTAACCCTAACCCTAACCCTAACCCTAACCCTTACCCTACGCCGTACCCTCACCCGTACCCTAACCCGTACCCTAAGACGTACCCTAACCCTAACCCTAACCCATATGCTACGCCGTAACCTCACCCGTACACTAAACTGTATCCTAAGCCGTACCCTAACCCTAACCCTAACCCTAACCCTAAGCCTAACCCATACCCTACGCCATACCCTAACCCATACCCTAACCCGTATCCTAAGCCATATCCTAACCCTAACCAATACCCTACGCAGTACCCTCACCCGTACCCTCACCCGTATCCTAAGCCGTACCCTAAACCCAACCCTAACCCTAACTCTAACCCTAACCCCTACCCTACGCCGTACCCTCACCCGTACCCTATCCCATACGCTAAGCCGTACCCTAACCCTAACACTAACACTAACCGTAACCTATACACTACGCCGTACCCTCACCCGTACCCTAACCCGTACCCTAAGCCGTACCCTAACTCTAACCCTAACCCTAACCCTAACCCTTACCCATACCGTGTGCCGTACCCTAACCCATACAATAAATTGTATCCTAAGCCTTAACCTAACCCTAACCAATGACCTACACAGTACCCTCACCCGTACCCTAAGCCATACCCTAACCCTAACCCTAACACTAACCCTAACCCTAAACCCTACCCTATGCCGTACCCTCACCCATACCCTATCCCATACCCTAAGCCGTACCCTAACCCTAACACTAACCCTAACCCTAAACCTAACCCTAAACTACCCTTGACTGCTTTTGCCTCCATTAGATTTCCTAAGCACTAGTGTTTTAAGGAACAGGTTAAAAAGAAAATCCTAATGTGATTTTTTTATAATGTGTTTATTCTTTATCTTATCCTAGTGACGAAAATATTCTCCATGGCTGGACCCTAAATAATATACCTTTACGTGCTAAGTGGTATCTAGAGAGTGGGATAGGTTTAATAAATACCCTAATCCTAACGTGTACCCTAACCCTAACCCATACACTAACCCTAATGCTTACCCTAACCCTAACCCAAACCCTAACCCTAACACGTACGCTAATCCTAACCCGTACCCTAAACCAATCCCTAACCCTAAAACTAACCCTAACCCTAACCCTAACCCTAACCCATACGCTACGCCGTACCCTCACCCATACCCTAACCCGTATCCTAAGCCGTACCCTAATCCTAAACCTAACCCTAACCTCTACCCTACGCCGTACCCTCACCCGTACCCTAACCCGTACCCAAAGCCTTACCCTAACCCTAACCCTAACCCTCACCCATACCCAATGCTGTAACCTAACCCATATCCTAACCCGTATCCTAAGCCGTACCCTAACCCTAACCAATAACCTACGCAGTACCCTCACCAGTACCCTCACCCGTATCCTAAGCCCTACCCTAACCCTAACCCTAACCCTAACCCTAAACTACCCTTTACTGCTTTTGCCTCCATTAGATTTCCTAAACACTAGTGTTTTAAGGAACAGGTTAAAAAGAAAACCTTATGAGATTTTTTTATAATGTGTTTATTCTTTATCTTATCCTAGTGACTAAAATCTTCTCCATGGCTGAACCCCAACTAATATTCCTTTACGTGCTAAGTGGTATCTAGAGAGTGGGATAGGTTTAATAAATACCCAAATCCTAAAGTGTACCCTAAACCTAACCCATACCCTAACCCTAACGCGTACCCTAACCCTAACCAAAACCCTAACCCGAACACGTATGCTAATCCTAACCCGTACCCTAAACCAATCCCTAACCCTAAAACTAACCCTAACCCTAACCCTAACCCTAACCCATAACCTACACCGTACCCTCACCCGTACCCTAACCCGTACCCTATGCCGTACCCTAACCCTAACCCTAACCCTAAACCATACGCTACGCCGTACCCTCACCCATACCCTAACCCATATCCTAAGCCGTACCCTAACCCTAACCCTAACCCTAAACTATACCCTACGCCGTAACCTCACCCGTACCCTAACCCGTACCCTAAGCCGTACCCTAACCCTAACCCTAACCCTAACCCTAACCCTAAACCCTACCCTATGCCATACCCTCACCTGTACCCTATCCCATAACCTAAGCCGTACTATAACCCTAACACTAACCCTAACCCTAACCCATAACCTATGCCGTACCCTCACCCGTACCTTAACCCGTATCCTAAGACGTACCGTAACCCTAACCAATACCCTACGCAGTATCCTCACCCATACCCTCACCCGTACCCTAAGCCGTACCCTAACCCTAACCCTAACCCTAACCCTAACCCATACCCTATGCCATACCCTCACCTGTACCCTATCCCATAACCTAAGCCGTACCCTAACCCTAACCCTAACCCTAACCCTAACCCATACGCTACGCCGTACCTTCACCCGTACCCTAACCCGTATCCTAAGCCGTACCCTAACCCTAACCCTAACCCTAACCCTAACCCTAACCCTAACCCTAACCCTAACCCATACCCTACGCCATACCCTAACACGTACCCTAACCCGTATCCTAAGCCGTATCCTAACCCTAACCAATACCCTACGCAGTACCCTCACCCGTACCCTCACCCGTACCCTAAGCCGTACCCTAACCCAAACCCTAACCCTAACTCTAACCCTAACCCCTACCCTACGCCGTACCCTCACCCGTACCCTATCCCATACGCTAAGCCGTAACCTAACCCTAACACTAACACTAACCCTAACCCTAACCCTAACCATAAACCATACCCTATGCCGTACCCTCACCCGTAACCTAACCCGTACCCTAAGCCGTACCCTAACTCTAACCCTAACCCTACCCCTAACCCTTACCCATACCCTGCGCCGTACCCTAACCCATAAAATAACCTGTATCCTAAGCCTTAAGCTAACCCTAACCAATGACCTACACAGTACCGTCACCCGTACCCTAAGCCATACCCTAACCCTAACCCTAACACTAAACCTAACCCTAAACCCTACCCTATGCCGTACCCTCACCCATACCCTATCCCATACCCTAAGCCGTACCCTAACCCTAACACTAACCCTAACCCTAACCCTAACCCTAAACTACCCTTGACTGCTTTTGCCTCCATTAGATTTCCTAAACACTAGTGTTTTAAGGAACAGGTTAAAAAGAAAACATTATGTGATTTTTTTATAATGTGTTTATTCTTTATCTTATCCTAGTGACTAAAATCTTCTCCATGGCTCTACCCCAAATAATATTCCTTTACGTGCTAAGTGGTATCTAGAGAGTGGGATAGGTTTAATAAATACCCTAATCCTAAAGTGTACCCTAAACCTAACCCATACCCTAACCCTAACGCGTACCCTAACCCTAACCAAAACCCTAACCCGAACAAGTATGCTAATCCTAACCCGTACCCTAAACCAATCCCTAACCCTAAAACTAACCCTAACCCTAACCCTAACCCTAACCCTAACCCTAACCCGTACCCTAAGCCGTACCCTAACCCTAACCCTAACCCTAACCCATACGCTACGCCGTACCCTCACCCGTACCCTAACCCGTATCCTAAGCCGTACCCTAACCCTAACCCTAACCCTAACACTAACCGCTACCCTACGCAGTACCCTATCCCATACCCTAAGCAGTACCCTAACCCTAACACTAACCCTAAACCTAACCCTAACCCCTACCCTACGCCGTACCCTCACCCGTAACCTATCCCATACCCTAAGCCGTACGCTAACCCTAACACTAACCCTAACCCTAACCCTAAACCTAACCCCTACCCTACGCCGTACCCTCACCTGTAACCTATCCCATACCCTAAGCCGTACCCTAAACCTAACCCTAACCCTAACCTATACACTACGCCATACCCTCACCCGTACCCTAACCCGTACCCTAAGCCGTACCCTAACCCTAACCCTAACCCTAACCTATACACTACGCCGTACCCTCACCCGTACCCTAACCCGTACCCTAAGCCGTACCCTAACCCTAACCCTAACCCTAACCCTAACCCATACCCTACGCCGTACCCTAACCCGTACCCTAACCCGTATTCTAAGCCGTACCCTAACCATAACCAATACCCTACACAGTACCCTCACCCGTACCCTCACCGTACCCTAAGCCATACCCTAAACCTAACCCTAACCCTAACCTATACACTACGCCATACCCTCACCCGTACCCTAACCCGTATCCTAAGCCGTACCCTAACCCTAACCCTAACCCTAACCCTAACCCATAACCTACGCCGTACCCTCACCCGTACCCTAACACGTACCCTAAGACGTACCGTAACCCTAACCCTAACACTAACCCTAACCCACACTCTACACCGTACCCTAACCCGTACCCTAACACGTATCCTAAGCCGTACCCTAACCCTAACCAATACCCTACGCAGTACCCTCACCCGTACCCTCACCCGTACCCTAAGCCATACCCTAACCCTAACCCTAACCCTAACCCTAACCCCTACCCTACGCCGTACCCTCACCCGTACCCTATCCCATACGCTAAGCCGTACCCTAACCCTAACACTAACACTAACCCTAACCCTAACTCTAACCCATACCCTACGCCGTACCCTCACCCGTAACCTAACCCGTACCCTAAGCCGTACCCTAACCCTAACCCTAAACTACCCTTGACTGCTTTTGCCTCCATTAGATTTCCTAAACACTAGTGTTTTAAGGAACAGGTTAAAAAGAAAACATTATGTGATTTTTTTATAATATGTTTATTCTTTATCTTATCCTAGTGACTAAAATCTTCTCCATGGCTCTACCCCAAATAATATTCCTTTACGTGCTAAGTGGTATCTAGAGAGTGGGATAGGTTTAATAAATACCCTAATCCTAAAGTGTACCCTAAACCTAACCCATACCCTAACCCTAACGCGTACCCTAACCCTAACCAAAACCCTAACCCGAACAAGTATGCTAATCCTAACCCGTACCCTAAACCAATCCCTAACCCTAAAACTAACCCTAACCCTAACCCTAACCCTAACCCTAACCCTAACCCGTACCCTAAGCCGTACCCTAACCCTAACCCTAACCCTAACCCATACGCTACGCCGTACCCTCACCTGTACCCTAACCCGTATCCTAAGCCGTACCCTAACCCTAACCCTAACCCTAACACTAACCGCTACCCTACGCAGTACCCTATCCCATACCCTAAGCAGTACCCTAACCCTAACACTAACCCTAAACCTAACCCTAACCCCTACCCTACGCCGTACCCTCACCCGTAACCTATCCCATACCCTAAGCCGTACGCTAACCCTAACACTAACCCTAACCCTAACCCTAAACCTAACCCCTACCCTACGCCGTACCCTCACCTGTAACCTATCCCATACCCTAAGCCGTACCCTAAACCTAACCCTAACCCTAACCTATACACTACGCCATACCCTCACCCGTACCCTAACCCGTACCCTAAGCCGTACCCTAACCCTAACCCTAACCCTAACCTATACACTACGCCGTACCCTCACCCGTACCCTAACCCGTACCCTAAGCCGTACCCTAACCCTAACCCTAACCCTAACCCTAACCCATACCCTACGCCGTACCCTAACCCGTACCCTAACCCGTATTCTAAGCCGTACCCTAACCATAACCAATACCCTACACAGTACCCTCACCCGTACCCTCACCGTACCCTAAGCCATACCCTAAACCTAACCCTAACCCTAACCTATACACTACGCCATACCCTCACCCGTACCCTAACCCGTATCCTAAGCCGTACCCTAACCCTAACCCTAACCCTAACCCTAACCCATAACCTACGCCGTACCCTCACCCGTACCCTAACACGTACCCTAACACGTACCGTAACCCTAACCCTAACACTAACCCTAACCCACACTCTACACCGTACCCTAACCCGTACCCTAACACGTATCCTAAGCCGTACCCTAACCCTAACCAATACCCTACGCAGTACCCTCACCCGTACCCTCACCCGTACCCTAAGCCATACCCTAACCCTAACCCTAACCCTAACCCTAACCCCTACCCTACGCCGTACCCTCACCCGTACCCTATCCCATACGCTAAGCCGTACCCTAACCCTAACACTAACACTAACCCTAACCCTAACTCTAACCCATACCCTACGCCGTACCCTCACCCGTAACCTAACCCGTACCCTAAGCCGTACCCTAACCCTAACCCTAACCTATACACTACGCCGTACCCTCACCCGTACCCTAACCCGTACCCTAAGCCGTACCCTAACTCTAACCCTAACCCTAACCCTAACCCTTACCCATACCCTGCGCCGTACCCTAACCCATACAATAACCTGTATCCTAAGACTTAACCTAACCCTAACCAATGACCTACACAGTACCCTCAGCCGTACCCTAAGCCATACCCTAACCCTAACCCTAACACTAACCCTAACCCTAAACCCTACCCTATGCCGTACCCTCACCCATACCCTATCCCATACCCTAAGCCGTACCCTAACCCTAACACTAACCCTAACCCTAACCCTAAACCTAAACTACCCTTGACTGCTTTTGCCTCCATTAGATTTCCTAAGCACTAGTGTTTTAAGGAACACGTTAAAAAGAAAATCCTAATGTGATTTTTTTATAATGTGTTTATTCTTTATCTTATCCTAGTAACGAAAATCTTCTCCATGGATGGACCCTAAATAATATTCCTTTACGTGCTAAGTGGTATCTAGAGAGTGGGATAGGTTTAATAAATACCCTAATCCTAACGTGTACCCTAACCCTAACCCTAATGCGTACCCTAACCCTAACCCAAACCCTAACCCTAACACGTACGCTAATCCTAACCCGTACCCTAAACCAATCCCTAACCCTAAAACTAACCCTAACCCTAACCCTAACCCATACGCTACGCCGTACCCTCACCCATACCCTAACCCGTATCCTAAGCCGTACCCTAACCCTAAACCTAACCCTAACCTCTACCCTACGCCGTACCCTCACCCGTACCCTAACCCGTACCCAAAGCCTTACCCTAACCCTAACCCTAACCCTAACCCTAACCCCTACCCTACGCCGTACCCTCACCCGTACCCTATCCCATACCCTAAGCCGTACCCTAACCCTAACACTAACCCTAACCCTAACCCTAACCCTAAACTACCCTTGATTACTTTTGCCTGTATTAGATTTCCTAAACACTAGTGTTTTAAGGAACAGGTTAAAAAGAAAATCCTAATGTGATTTTTTTATAATGTGTTTATTCTTTATCTTATCCTAGTGACTAAAATCTTCTCCATGGCTGGATCCCTAATAATATTCCTTTACGTGCTAAGTGGTATCTAGAGAGTGGGATAGGTTTAATAAATACCCTAATCCTAACGTGTACCCTAACCCTAATCCATACCCTAACCCTAACGCGTACCCTAACCCTAACCCAAAACCTAACCCTAACACGTACGCTAATCCTAACCCGTACCCTAAACGAATCCCTAACCCTAAAACTAACCCTAACCCTAACCCTAACCCTAACCCTTACCCTACGCCGTACCCTCACCCGTACCCTAACCCGTACCCTAAGCCGTACCCTAACCCTAACCCTAACCCTAACCCTAACCCTAATCCATGCCCCACGCCATACCGTAACCCGTACCCTAACCCGTATCCTAAGCCGTATCCTAACCCTAACCAATACCCTACGCAGTACCCTCACACGTACCCTCACCCGTACCCTAAGCCGTACCCTAACCCCAACCCTAAACCTAACTCTAACCCTAACCTTACCCTACGCCATACCCTCACCCGTACCCTATCCCATACACTAAGCCGTACCCTAACCCTAACACTAACACTAACCCTAACCCTAACCCTAACCCATACCCTACGCCGTACCCTCACCCGTAACCTAACCCGTACCCTAAGCCGTACCCTAACCCTAACCCTAACCTATACACTACGCCGTACCCTCACCCGTACCCTAACCCGTACCCTAAGCCGTACCCTAACTCTAAACCTAACCCTAACCCTAACCCTTACCCATACCCTGCGCCGTACCCTAACCCATACAATAACCTGTATCCTAAGCCTTAACCTAACCCTAACCAATGACCTACACAGTACCCTCACCCGTACCCTAAGCCATACCCTAACCCTAACCCTAACACTAACCCTAACCCTAAACCCTACCCTATGCCGTACCCTCACCCATAACCTATCCCATACCCTAAGCCGTACCCTAACCCTAACACTAACCCTAACCCTAACCCTAACCCTAAACTACCTTTGACTGCTTTTGCCTCCATTAGATTTCCTAAGCACTAGTGTTTTAAGGAACAGGTTAAAAAGAAAATCCTAATGTGATTTTTTTATAATGTGTTTATTCTTTATCTTATCCTAGTAACGAAAATCTTCTCCATGGCTGGACACTAAATAATATTCCTTTACGTGCTAAGTGGTATCTAGAGAGTGGGATAGGTTTAATAAATACCCTAATCCTAACGTGTACCCTAACCCTAACCCACACCCTAACCCTAATGCGTACCCTAACCCTAACCCAAACCCTAACCCTAACACGTACGCTAATCCTAAACCGTACCCTAAACCAATCCCTAACCCTAAAACTAACCCTAACCCTAACCCTAACCCTAACCCATATGCTACGCCGTACCCTCACCCATACCCTAACCCGTATCCTAAGCCGTACCCTAACCCTAAACCTAACCCTAACCTCTACCCTACGACGTACCCTCACCCGTACCCTAACCCGTACCCAAAGCCTTACCCTAACCCTAACCCTAACCCTCACCCATACCCAACGCCGTAACCTAACCCATATCCTAACCCATATCCTAAGCCGTACCCTAACCCTAACCAATAACCTACGCAGTACCCTCACCAGTACCCTCACCGGTATCCTAAGCCCTACCCTAACCCTAACCCTAAACCTAACCCTAAACTACCCTTTACTGCTTTTGCCTCCATTAGATTTCCTAAACACTACTGTTTTAAGGAACAGGTTAGAAAGAAAACCTTATGTGATTTTTTTATAATGTGTTTATTCTTTATCTTATCCTAGTGACTAAAATCTTCTCCATGGCTGAACCCCAAATAATATTCCTTTACGTGCTAAGTGGTATCTAGAGAGTGGGATAGTTTTAATAAATACCCTAATCCTAAAGTGTACCCTAAACCTAACCCATACCCTAACCCTAACACGTACCCTAACCCTAACCAAAACCCTAACCCGAACACGTATGCTAATCCTAACCCGTACCCTAAACCAATCCCTAACCCTAAAACTAGCCCTAACCCTAACCCTAACCCTAACCCATAACCTACACCGTACCCTCACCCGTACCCTACCCCGTACCCTAAGCCGTACCCTAACCCTAACCCTAACCCTAAACCATACGCTACGCCGTACCCTCATCCGTACCCTAACCCGTATCCTAAGCCGTACCCTAACCCTAACCCTAACCCTAAACTATACCCTATGCCGTAACCTCACCCGTACCCTAACCCGTACCCTAAGCCGTACCCTAACCCTAACCCTAACCCTAACCCTAACCCTAACCCATACCGTACGCCATACCCTAACACGTACCCTAACCCGTATCCTAAGCCGTACCCTAACCCTAACCAATACCCTTTGCAGTATCCTCACCCATACCCTCACCCATACCCTAAGCCGTACCCTAACCGTAACCCTAACCCTAACCCTAACCCTAACCCCTACCCTATGCCATACCCTCACCTGTACCCTATCCCATAACCTAAGCCGTACCATAACCCTAACACTAAACCTAACCCTAACCCATAACCTACGCCGTACCGTCACCCGTACCCTAACCCGTATCCTAAGCCGTACCCTAACCCTAACCCTAACCCTAACCCTAACCCATAACCTACGCCGTACCCTCACCCGTACCCTAACACGTACCCTAAGACGTACCGTAACCCTAACCCTAACACTAACCCTAACCCTAACCCACACTCTACACCGTACCCTAACCCGTACCCTAACACGTATCCTAAGCCGTACCCTAAACCTAACCAATACCCTACGCAGTACCCTCACCCGTACCCTCACCCTTACCCTAAGCCATACCCTAACCCTAACCCTAACCCTAACCCTAACCCCTACCCTACGCCGTACCCTCACCCGTACCCTATCCCATACGCTAAGCCGTACCCTAACCCTAACACTAACACTAACCCTAACCCTAACTCTAACCCATACCCTACACCGTACCCTCACCCGTAACCTAACCCGTACCCTAAGCCGTACCCTAACCCTAACCCTAACCTCTACCCTACGCCGTACCCTCACCCGTACCCTATCCCATACCCTAACCCGTACCCTAACCCTAACACTAACCCTAACCCTAACCCTAACCCTAAACTACCCTTGATTGCTTTTGCCTCTATTAGATTTCCTAAGCACTAGTGTTTTAAGGAACAGGTTAAAAAGAAAATCCTAATGTGATTTTTTTATAATGTGTTTATTCTTTATCTTATCCTAGTGACTAAAATCTTCTCCATGGCTGGATCCCTAATAATATTCCTTTACGTGCTAAGTGGTATCTAGAGAGTGGGATAGGTTTAATAAATACCCTAATCCTAACGTGTACCCTAAACCTAACCCATACCCTAACCCTAACGCGTACCCTAACCCTAACAAAAAACCTAACCCTAACACGTACGCTAATCCTAACCCGTACCCTAAACCAATCCCTAACCCTAAAACTAACCCTAACCCTAACCCTAACCCTAACCCTTACCCTACGCCGTACCCTCACCCGTAACCTAACCCGTACCCTAAGACGTACCCTAACCCTAACCCTAACCCATACGCTACGCCGTACCCTCACCCGTACCCTAACCCGTATCCTAAGCCGTACCCTAACCCTAACCCTAACCCTAACCCTAACCCATACCCTACGCCATACCATAACCCGTACCCTAACCCGTATCCTAAGCCGTATCCTAACCCTAACCAATACCCTACGCAGTACCCTCACCCGTACCCTCACCCGTACCCTAAGCCGTACCCTAACCCCAACCCTAACCCTAACTCTAACCCTAACACCTAACCTACGCCGTACCCTCACCCGTACCCTATCCCATACGCTAAGCCGTACCCTAACCCTAACACTAACACTAACCCTAACCCTAACCCATACCCTACGCCGTACCCTCACCCTTAACCTAACCCGTACCCTAAGCCGTACCCTAACCCTAACCCTAACCTATACACTACGCCGTACCCTCACCCGTACCCTAACCCGTACCCTAAGCCGTACCCTAACTCTAACCCTAACCCTAACCCTAACCCTTACCCATACCCTGCGCCGTACCCTAACCCATACAATAACCTGTATCCTAAGCCTTAACCTAACCCTAACCAATGACCTACCCAGTACCCTCACCCGTACCCTAAGCCATACCCTAACCCTAACCCTAACACTAACCCTAACCCTAAAACCTACCCTATGCCGTACCCTCACCCATACCCTATCCCATACCCTAAGCCGTACCCTAACCCTAACACTAACCCTAACCCTAACCCTAACCCTAAACTACCCTTGACTGCTTTTGCCTCCATTAGATTTCCTAAGCACTAGTGTTTTAAGGAACAGGTTAAAAAGAAAATCCTAATGTGATTTTTTTATAATGTGTTTATTCTTTATCTTATCCTAGTAACGAAAATCTTCTCCATGGCTGGACCCTAAATAATATTCCTTTACGTGCTAAGTGGTATCTAGAGAATGGGATAGGTTTAATAAATACCCTAATCCTAACGTGTACCCTAACCCTAACCCTAATGCGTACCCTAACCCTAACCCAAACCCTAACCCTAACACGTACGCTAATCCTAACCCGTACCCTAAACCAATCCCTAACCCTAAAACTAACCCTAACCCTAACCCTAACCCTAACCCATACGCTACGCCGTACCCTCACCCATACCCTAACCCGTATCCTAAGCCGTACCCTAACCCTAAACCTAACCCTAACCTCTACCCTACGCCGTACCCTCACCCGTACCCTAACCCGTACCCAAAGCCTTACCCTAACCCTAACCCTAACCCTCACCCATACCCAACGCCGTAACCTAACCCATATCCTAACCCGTATCCTAAGCCGTACCCTAACCCTAACCAATAACCTACGCAGTACCCTCACCAGTACCCTCACCCGTACCCTAAGCCCTACCCTAACCCTAACCCTAACCCTAACCCTAAACTACCCTTTACTGCTTTTGCCTCCATTAGATTTCCTAAACACTAGTGTTTTAAGGAACAGGTTAAAAAGAAAACCTTATGTGATTTTTTTATAATGTGTTTATTCTTTATCTTATCCTAGTGACTAAAATCTTCTCCATGGCTGAACCCCAAATAATATTCCTTTACGTGATAAGTGGTATCTAGAGAGTGGGATAGGTTTAATAAATACCCTAATCCTAAAGTGTACCCTAAACCTAACCCATACCCTAACCCTAACGCGTACCCTAACCCTAACCAAAACCCTAACCCGAACACGTATGCTAATCCTAACCCGTACCCTAAACCAATCCCTAACCCTAAAACTAACCCTAACCCTAACCCTAACCCTAACCCATAACCTACACCGTACCCTCACCCGTACCCTAACCCGTACCCTAAGCCGTACCCTAACCCTAACCCTAAACCATATGCTACGCCGTACCCTCACCCGTACCCTAACCCGTATCCTAAGCCGTACCCTAACCCTAACCCTAACCCTAAACTATACCCTACGCCGTAACCTCACCCGTACCCTAACCCGTACCCTAAGCCGTACCCTAACCCTAACCCTAACCCTAAACTATACCCTACGCCGTAACCTCACCCGTACCCTAACCCGTACCCTAAGCCGTACCCTAACCCTAACCAATACCCTACGCAGTATCCTCACCCATAGCCTCACCCGTACCCTAAGCCGTACCCTAACCCTAACCCTAACCCTAACCCCTACCCTATGCCATACCCTCACCTGTACCCTATCCCATAACCTAAGCCGTACCATAACCCTAAAACTAACCCTAACCCTAACCCATAACCTACGCCGTACCCTCACCCGTACCCTAACCCGTATCCTAAGCCGTACCCTAACCCTAACCCTAACCCTAACCCTAACCCATAACGTACGCCGTACCCTCACCCGTACCCTAACACATACCCTAAGACGTACCGTAACCCTAACCCTAACACTAACCCTAACCTTAACCCACACTCTACGCCGTACCCTAACCCGTACCCTAACACGTATCCTAAGCCGTACCCTAACCCTAACCAATACCCTATGCAGTACCCTCACCCGTACCCTCACCCGTACCCTAAGCCATACCCTAACCCTAACCCTAACCCTAACCCTTACCCTACGCTGTACCCTCACCCGTACCCTATCCCATACCCTAAGCCGTACCCTAACCCTAACACTAACCCTAACCCTAACCCTAACCCTAAACTACCCTTGATTGCTTTTGCCTGTATTAGATTTCCTAAACACTAGTGTTTTAAGGAACAGGTTAAAAAGAAAATCCTAATGTGATTTTTTTATAATGTGTTTATTCTTTATCTTATCCTAGTGACGAAAATCTTCTCCATGGCTGGATCCCTAATAATATTCCTTTACGTGATAAGTGGTATCTAGAGAGTGGGATAGGTTTAATAAATACCCTAATCCTAACGTGTACCCTAACCCTAACCCATACCCTAACCCTAACGCGTACCCTAACCCTAACCCAAAACCTAACCCTAACACGTACGCTAATCCTAACCCGTACCCTAAACGAATCCCTAACCCTAAAACTAACCCTAACCCTAACCCTAACCCTAACCCTTACCCTACGCCGTACCCTCACCCGTACCCTAACCCGTACCCTAAGCCGTACCCTAACCCTAACCCTAACCCTAACCCTAACCCTAACCCATACCCTACGCCATACCCTAACCCGTACCCTAACCCGTATCCTAAGCCGTATCCTAACCCTAACCAATACCCTACGCAGTACCCTCACACGTACCCTCACCCGTACCCTAAGCCGTACCCTAACCCCAACCCTAACCCTAACTCTAACCCTAACCTTACCCTACGCCGTACCCTCACCCGTACCCTATCCCATACACTAAGCCGTACCCTAACCCTAACACTAACACTAACCCTAACCCTAACCCTAACCCATACCCTACGCCGTACCCTCACCCGTAACCTAACCCGTACCCTAAGCCGTACCCTAACCCTAACCCTAACCTATACACTACGCCGTACCCTCACCCGTACCCTAACCCGTACCCTAAGCCGTACCCTAACTCTAACCCTAACCCTAACCCTAACCCTAACCCATACGCTACGCCGTACCTTCACCCGTAACCTAACCCGTATCCTAAGCCGTACCCTAACCCTAACCCTAACCCTAACCCTAACCCTAACCCTAACCCTAACCCATACCCTACGCGATACCCTAACACGTACCCTAACCCATATCCTAAGCCGTATCCTAACCCTAACCAATACCCTACGCAGTACCCTCACCCGTACCCTCACCCGTACCCTAAGCCATACCCTAACCCAAACCCTAACCCTAACTCTAACCCTAACCCCTACCCTACGCCGTACCCTCACCCGTACCCTATCCCATACGCTATGCCGTAACCTAACCCTAACACTAACACTAACCCTAACCCTAAACCTAACCCTAAACCATACCCTATGCCGTACCCTCACCCGAAACCCAACCCATACCCTAAGCCGTACCCTAACCCTAACCCTAAACTATACACTATGCCGTACCCTCACCCGTACCCTAAACCGTACCCTAAGCCGTACCCTAACTCTAACCCTAACCCTAACCCTAACCCTTACCCATACCCTGCGCCGTACCCTAACCCATACAATAACCTGTATCCTAAGCCTTAACCTAACCCTAACCAATGACCTACACAGTACCCTCAGCCGTACCCTAAGCCATACCCTAACCCTAACCCTAACACAAACCCTAACCCTAAACCCTACCCTATGCCGTACCCTCACCCATACCCTATCCCATACCCTAAGCTGTACCCTAACCCTAACACTAACCCTAACCCTAACCCTAACCCTAAACTACCCTTGACTGCTTTTGCCTCCATTAGATTTCCTAAACACTAGTGTTTTAAGGAACAGGTTAAAAAGAAAACCTTATGTGATTTTTTTATAATGTGTTTATTCTTTATCTTATCCTAGTGACTAAAATCTTCTCCATGGCTGAACCCCAAATAATATTCCTTTACGTGCTAAGTGGTATCTAGAGAGTGGGATAGGTTTAATAAATACCCTAATCCTAAAGTGTACCCTAAACCTAACCCATACCCTAACCCTAACGCGTACCCTAACCCTAACCAAAACCCTAACCCGAACAAGTATGCTAATCCTAACCCGTACCCTAAACCAATCCCTAACCCTAAAACTAACCCTAACCCTAACCCTAACCCTAACCCTAACCCTAACCCGTAACCTAAGCCGTACCCTAACCCTAACCCTAACCCTAACCCATACGCTACGCCGTACCCTCACCCGTACCCTAACCCGTATCCTAAGCCGTACCCTAACCCTAACCCTAACCCTAACACTAACCGCTACCCTACGCCGTACCCTATCCCATACCCTAAGCAGTACCCTAACCCTAACACTAACCCTAAACCTAACCCTAACCCCTACCCTACGCCGTACCCTCACCCGTAACCTATCCCATACCCTAAGCCGTACGCTAACCCTAACACTAACCCTAACCCTAAACCTAACCCCTACCCTACGCCGTACCCTCACCTGTAACCTATCCCATACCCTAAGCCGTACCCTAAACCTAACCCTAACCCTAACCTATACACTACGCCATACCCTCACCCGTACCCTAACCCGTACCCTAAGCCGTACCCTAACCCTAACCCTAACCCTAACCTATACACTACGCCGTACCCTCACCCGTACCCTAACCCGTACCCTAAGCCGTACCCTAACCCTAACCCTAACCCTAACCCTAACCCATACCCTACGCCGTACCCTAACCCGTACCCTAACCCGTATTCTAAGCCATACCCTAACCATAACCAATACCCTACACAGTACCCTCACCCGTACCCTCACCGTACCCTAAGCCATACCCTAAAACTAACCCTAACCGTAACCTATACACTATGCCATACCCTCACCCGTACCCTAACCCGTACCCTAACCCGTATCCTAAGCCGTACCCTAACCCTAACCCTAACCCTAACCCTAACCGATAACCTACGCCGTACCCTCACCCGTACCCTAACACGTACCCTAAGACGTACCGTAACCCTAACCCTAACACTAACCCTAACCCTAACCCACACTCTACACCGTACCCTAACCCGTACCCTAACACGTATCCTAAGCCGTACCCTAACCCTAACCAATACCCTACGCAGTACCCTCACCCGTACCCTAAGCCATACCCTAACCCTAACCCTAACCCTAACCCTAACCCCTACCCTACGCCGTACCCTCACCCGTACCCTATCCCATACGCTAAGCCGTACCCTAACCCTAACACTAACACTAACCCTAACCCTAACTCTAACCCATACCCTATGCCGTACCCTCACCCGTAACCTAACCCGTACCCTAAGCCGTACCCTAACCCTAACCCTAACCCCTACCCTACGCCGTACCCTCATCCGTACCCTATCCCATACCCTAAGCCGTACCCTAACCCTAACACTAACCCTAACCCTAACCCTAACCCTAAACTACCCTTGATTGCTTTTGCCTCTATTAGATTTCCTAAGCACTAGTGTTTTAAGGAACAGGTTAAAAAGAAAATCCTAATGTGATTTTTTTATAATGTGTTTATTCTTTATCTTATCCTAGTGACTAAAATCTTCTCCATGGCTGGATCCCTAATAATATTCCTTTACGTGCTAAGTGGTATCTAGAGAGTGGGATAGGTTTAATAAATACCCTAATCCTAACGTGTACCCTAAACCTAACCCATACCCTAACCCTAACGCGTACCCTAACCCTAACAAAAAACCTAACCCTAACACGTACGCTAATCCTAACCCGTACCCTAAACCAATCCCTAACCCTAAAACTAACCCTAACCCTAACCCTAACCCTAACCCTTACCCTACGCCGTACCCTCACCCGTACCCTAACCCGTACCCTAAGACGTACCCTAACCCTAACCCTAACCCATACGCTACGCCGTACCCTCACCCGTACCGTAACCCGTATCCTAAGCCGTACCCTAACCCTAACCCTAACCCTAACCCTAACCCATACCCTACGCCATACCCTAACCCGTACCCTAACTCGTATCCTAAGCCGTATCCTAACCCTAACCAATACCCTACGCAGTACCCTCACCCGTACCCTCACCCGTACCCTAAGCCATACCCTAACCCCAACCCTAACCCTAACTCTAACCCTAACCCCTACCCTACGCCGTACCCTCACCCGTACCCTATCCCATACGCTAGGCCGTACCCTAACCCTAACACTAACACTAACCCTAACCCTAACCCTAACCCATACCCTACGCCGGACCCTCACCCATAACCTAACCCGTACCCAAAGCCGTACCCTAACCCTAACCCTAATCTATACACTACGCCGTACCCTCACCCATACCCTAACCCGTACCCTAAGCCATACCCTAACTCTAACCCTAACCCTAACCCTAACCCTTACCCATACCCTGCGCCTTACCCTATCCCATACAATAACCTGTATCCTAAGCCTTAACCTAACCCTAACCAATGACCTACACAGTACCCTCACCCGTACCCTAAGCCATACCCTAACCCTAACCCTAACACTAACCCTAACCCTAAACCCTACCCTATGCCGTACCATCACCCATACCCTATCCCATACCCTAAGCCGTACCCTAACCCTAACACTAACCCTAACCCTAACCCTAACCCTAAACTACCCTTGACTGCTTTTGCCTCCATTAGATTTCCTAAGCACTAGTGTTTTAAGGAACAGGTTAAAAAGAAAATCCTAATGTGATTTTTTTATAATGTGTTTATTCTTTATCTTATCCTAGTGACGAAAATCTTCTCCATGGCTGGACCCTAAATAATATTCCTTTACGTGCTAAGTGGTATCTAGAGAGTGGGATAGGTTTAATAAATACCCTAATCCTAACGTGTACCCTAACCCTAACCCTAATGCGTACCCTAACCCTAACCCAAACCCTAACCCTAACACGTACGCTAATCCTAACCCGTACCCTAAACCAATCCCTAACCCTAAAACTAACCCTAACCCTAACCCTAACCCTAAACCATACCCCACGCCATACCCTAACCCGTACCCTAACCCGTATCCTAAGCCGTATCCTAACCCTAACCAATACCCTACGCAGTACCCTCACACGTACCCTCACCCGTACCCTAAGCCGTATCCTAAGCCGTACCCTAACTCTAACCCTAACCCTAACCCTTACCCATACCCTGCGCCGTACCCTAACCCATACAATAACCTGTATCCTAAGCCTTAACCTAACCCTAACCAATGACCTACACAGTACCCTCACCCGTACCCTAAGCCATACTCTAACCCTAACCCTAACACTAACCCTAACCCTAAACCCTACCCTATGCCGTACCCTCACCCATACCCTATCCCATACCCTAAGCCGTACCCTAACCCTAACACTAACCCTAACCCTAACCCTAACCCTAAACTACCCTTGACTGCTTTTGCCTCCATTAGATTTCCTAAGCACGAGTGTTTTAAGGAACAGGATAAAAAGAAAATCCTAATGTGATTTTTTTATAATGTGTTTATTCTTTATCTTATCCTAGTGACGAAAATCTTCTCCATGGCTGAACCCTAAATAATATTCCTTTACGTGCTAAGTGGTATCTAGAGAGTGGGATAGGTTTAATAAATACCCTAATCCTAACGTGTACCCTAAACCTAACCCATACCAACCCTAACGCGTACCCTAAACCTAACCAAAACCCTAACCCGAACAAGTATGCTAATCCTAACCCTTACCCTAAACCAATCCCTAACCCTAAAACTAACCCTAACCCTAACCCTAACCCTAACCCATAACCTACGCAGTACCCTCACCCGTACCCTAACCCGTACCCTAAGCCGTACCCTAACCCTAACCCTAACCCATACGCTACGCCGCACCCTCACCCGTACCCTAACCCGTATCCTAAGCCGTACCCTAACCCTAACCCTAACCCTAACCGCTACCCTACGCCGTACCCTATCCCATACCCTAAGCGGTACCCTAACCCTAACACTAACCCTAAACCTAACCCTAACCCCTACCCTACGCCGTACCCTCACCCGTAACCTATCCCATACCCTAAGCCGTACCCTAACCCTAACACTAACCCTAACCCTAAACCTAACCCCTACCCTACGCCTTACCCTCACCCGTACCCTATCCCATACCCTAAGCCGTACCCTAACCCTAACCCTAACCCTAACCTATACACTACGCCGTACCCTCACCCGTACCCTAACCCGTACCCTAAGCCGTACCCTAACCCTAACCCTAACCCTAACCCATACCCTACGCCGTACCCTAAACTGTACCCTAACCCTTATTCTAAGCCGTACCCTAACCATAACCAATACCCTACACAGTACCCTCACCCGTACCCTCACCCGTACCCTAAGCCATACCCTAACCCTAACCCTAACCCTAACTTATACACTACGCCATACCCTCACCCGTACCCTAACCCGTACCCTAAGCCGTACCATAACCCTAACCCTAACCCTAAACTATACCCTACGCCGTAACCTCACCCGTACCCTAACCCGTACCCTAAGCCGTACCCTAACCCTAACCCTAACCCTAACCCTAACCCTAACCCATAGCGTACGCCATACCCTAACACGTACCCTAACCCGTATCCTAAGCCGTACCCTAACCCTAACCAATACCCTACGCAGTATCCTCACCCATACCCTCACCCGTACCCTAAGCCGTACCCTAACCCTAACCCTAACCCTAAACCTAACCCTAACCCCTACCCTATGCCATACCCTCACCTGTACCCTATCCCATAACCTAAGCCGTACCATAACCCTAACACTAACCCTAACCCTAACCCATAACCTACGCCTTACCCTCACCCGTACCCTAACCCGTATCCTAAGCCGTACCCTAACCCTAACCCTAACCCTAACCCCTACCCTACGCCGTACCCTCACCCGTACCCTATCCCATACCCTAAGCCGTACCCTAACCCTAACACTAACCCTAACCCTAACCCTAACCCTAAACTACCCTTGATTGCTTTTGCCTCTATTAGATTTCCTAAGCACTAGTGTTTTATGGAACAGGTTAAAAAGAAAATCCTAATGTGATTTTTTTATAATGTGTTTATTCTTTATCTTTTCCTAGTGACTAAAATCTTCTCCATGGCTGGATCCCTAATAATATTCCTTCACGTGCTAAGTGGTATCTAGAGAGTGGGATAGGTTTAATAAATACCCTAATCCTAACGTGTACCCTAACCCTAACCCATACCCTAACCCTAACGCGTACCCTAACCCTAACCCAAAACCTAACCCTAACACGTACGCTAATCCTAAACCGTACCCTAAACCAATCCCTAACCCTAAAACTAACCCTAAACCTAACCCTAAACCTAACCCTTACCCTACGCCGTACCCTCACCCGTACCCTAACCCGTACCCTAAGACGTACCCTAACCCTAACCCTAACCCATATGCTACGCCGTACCCTCACCCGTACCCTTACCCGTATCCTAAGCCGTACCCTAACCCTAACCCTAACCCTAACCCTAAGCCTAACCCATACCCTACGCCATACCCTAACCCATACCCTAACCCGTATCCTAAGCCATATCCTAACCCTAACCAATACCCTACGCAGTACCCTCACCCGTACCCTCACACGTACCCTAAGCCGTACCCTAACCCCAACCCTAACCCTAACTCTAACCCTAACCCCTACTCTACGCCGTACCCTCACCCGTACCCTATCCCATACGCTAAGCCGTACCCTAACCCTAACACTAACACTAACCCTAACCCTAACCCTAACCCATACCCTACGCCGTAACCTAACCCGTACCCTAAGCCGTACCCTAACCCTAACCCTAACCTATACACTACGCCGTACCCTCACCCGTACCCTAACCCGTACCCTAAGCCGTACCCTAACTCTAACCCTAACCCTAACCCTAACACTTACCCATACCCTGCACCGTACCCTAACCCATACAATAACCTGTATCCTAAGCCTTAACCTAACCCTAACCAATGACCTACACAGTACCCTCACCCGTACCCTAAGCCATACCCTAACCCTAACCCTAACACTAACCCTAACCCTAAACCCTACCCTATGCCGTACCCTCACCCATACCCTATCCCATACCCTAAGCCGTACCCTAACCCTAACACTAACCCTAACCCTAACCCTAACCCTAAACTACCCTTGACTGCTTTTGCCTCCATTAGATTTCCTAAGCACGAGTGTTTTAAGGAACAGGATAAAAAGAAAATCCTAATGTGATTTTTTTATAATGTGTTTATTCTTTATCTTATCCTAGTGACGAAAATCTTCTCCATGGCTGAACCCTAAATAATATTCCTTTACGTGCTAAGTGGTATCTAGAGAGTGGGATAGGTTTAATAAATACCCTAATCCTAACGTGTACCCTAACCCTAACCCTAATGCGTACCCTAACCCTAACCCAAACCCTAACCCTAACACGTACGCTAATCCTAACCCGTACCCTAAACCAATCCCTAACCCTAAAACTAACCCTAACCCTAACCCTAACCCTAAACCATACCCCACGCCATACCCTAACCCGTACCCTAACCCGTATCCTAAGCCGTCCCCTAACCCTAACCCTAACCTATACACTACGCCGTACCCTCACCCGTACCCTAACCCGTACCCTAAGCCGTACCCTAACTCTAACCCTAACCCTAACCCTAACACTTACCCATACCCTGCACCGTACCCTAACCCATACAATAACCTGTATCCTAAGCCTTAACCTAACCCTAACCAATGACCTACACAGTACCCTCACCCGTACCCTAAGCCATACCCTAACCCTAACCCTAACACTAACCCTAACCCTAAACCCTACCCTATGCCGTACCCTCACCCATACCCTATCCCATACCCTAAGCCGTACCCTAACCCTAACACTAACCCTAACCCTAACCCTAACCCTAAACTACCCTTGACTGCTTTTGCCTCCATTAGATTTCCTAAGCACGAGTGTTTTAAGGAACAGGATAAAAAGAAAATCCTAATGTGATTTTTTTATAATGTGTTTATTCTTTATCTTATCCTAGTGACGAAAATCTTCTCCATGGCTGAACCCTAAATAATATTCCTTTACGTGCTAAGTGGTATCTAGAGAGTGGGATAGGTTTAATAAATACCCTAATCCTAATGTGTACCCTAAACCTAACCCATACCAACCCTAACGCGTACCCTAAACCTAACCAAAACCCTAACCCGAACAAGTATGCTAATCCTAACCCTTACCCTAAACCAATCCCTAACCCTAAAACTAACCCTAACCCTAACCCTAACCCTAACCCATAACCTACGCAGTACCCTCACCCGTACCCTAACCCGTACCCTAAGCCGTACCCTAACCCTAACCCTAACCCATACGCTACGCCGCACCCTCACCCGTACCCTAACCCGTATCCTAAGCCGTACCCTAACCCTAACCCTAACCCTAACCGCTACCCTACGCCGTACCCTATCCCATACCCTAAGCGGTACCCTAACCCTAACACTAACCATAAACCTAACCCTAACCCCTACCCTACGCCGTACCCTCACCCGTAACCTATCCCATACCCTAAGCCGTACCCTAACCCTAACACTAACCCTAACCCTAAACCTAACCCCTACCCTACGCCTTACCCTCACCCGTACCCTATCCCATACCCTAAGCCGTACCCTAACCCTAACCCTAACCCTAACCTATACACTACGCCGTACCCTCACCCGTACCCTAACCCGTACCCTAAGCCGTACCCTAACCCTAACCCTAAGCCTAACCCATACCCTACGCCGTACCCTAAACTGTACCCTAACCCTTATTCTAAGCCGTACCCTAACCATAACCAATACCCTACACAGTACCCTCACCCGTACCCTCACCCGTACCCTAAGCCATACCCTAACCCTAACCCTAACCCTAACTTATACACTACGCCATACCCTCACCCGTACCCTAACCCGTACCCTAAGCCGTACCATAACCCTAACCCTAACCCTAAACTATACCCTACGCCGTAACCTCACCCGTACCCTAACCCGTACCCTAAGCCGTACCCTAACCCTAACCCTAACCCTAACCCTAACCCTAACCCATAGCGTACGCCATACCCTAACACGTACCCTAACCCGTATCCTAAGCCGTACCCTAACCCTAACCAATACCCTACGCAGTATCCTCACCCATACCCTCACCCGTACCCTAAGCCGTACCCTAACCCTAACCCTAACCCTAAACCTAACCCTAACCCCTACCCTATGCCATACCCTCACCTGTACCCTATCCCATAACCTAAGCCGTACCATAACCCTAACACTAACCCTAACCCTAACCCATAACCTACGCCTTACCCTCACCCGTACCCTAACCCGTATCCTAAGCCGTACCCTAACCCTAACCCTAACCCTAAACCCTACCCTACGCCGTACCCTCACCCGTACCCTATCCCATACCCTAAGCCGTACCCTAACCCTAACACTAACCCTAACCCTAACCCTAACCCTAAACTACCCTTGATTGCTTTTGCCTCTATTAGATTTCCTAAGCACTAGTGTTTTAAGGAACAGGTTAAAAAGAAAATCCTAATGTGATTTTTTTATAATGTGTTTATTCTTTATCTTTTCCTAGTGACTAAAATCTTCTCCATGGCTGTATCCCTAATAATATTCCTTCACGTGCTAAGTGGTATCTAGAGAGTGGGATAGGTTTAATAAATACCCTAATCCTAACGTGTACCCTAACCCTAACCCATACCCTAACCCTAACGCGTACCCTAACCCTAACCCAAAACCTAACCCTAACACGTACGCTAATCCTAAACCGTACCCTAAACCAATCCCTAACCCTAAAACTAACCCTAAACCTAACCCTAACCCTAACCCTTACCCTACGCCGTACCCTCACCCGTACCCTAACCCGTACCCTAAGACGTACCCTAACCCTAACCCTAACCCATATGCTACGCCGTACCCTCACCCGTACCCTTACCCGTATCCTAAGCCGTACCCTAACCCTAACCCTAACCCTAACCCTAAGCCTAACCCATACCCTACGCCATACCCTAACCCATACCCTAACCCGTATCCTAAGCCATATCCTAACCCTAACCAATACCCTACGCAGTACCCTCACCCGTACCCTCACACGTACCCTAAGCCGTACCCTAACACCAAACCTAACCCTAACTCTAACCCTAACCCCTACTCTACGCCGTACCCTCACCCGTACCCTATCCCATACGCTAAGCCGTACCCTAACCCTAACACTAACACTAACCCTAACCCTAACCCTAACCCATACCCTACGCCGTAACCTAACCCGTACCCTAAGCCGTACCCTAACCCTAACCCTAACCTATACACTACGCCGTACCCTCACCCGTACCCTAACCCGTACCCTAAGCCGTACCCTAACTCTAACCCTAACCCTAACCCTAACACTTACCCATACCCTGCGCCGTACCCTAACCCATACAATAACCTGTATCCTAAGCCTTAACCTAACCCTAACCAATGACCTACACAGTACCCTCACCCGTACCCTAAGCCATACCCTAACCCTAACCCTAACACTAACCCTAACCCTAAACCCTACCCTATGCCGTACCCTCACCCATACCCTATCCCATACCCTAAGCCGTACCCTAACCCTAACACTAACCCTAACCCTAACCCTAACCCTAAACTACCCTTGACTGCTTTTGCCTCCATTAGATTTCCTAAGCACTAGTGTTTTAAGGAACAGGTTAAAAAGAAAATCCTAATGTGATTTTTTTATAATGTGTTTATTCTTTATCTTATCCTAGTGACGAAAATATTCTCCATGGCTGGACCCTAAATAATATTCCTTTACGTGCTAAGTGGTATCTAGAGACTGGGATCGGTTTAATAAATACCCTAATCCTAACGTGTACCCTAAACCTAACCCATACCAACCCTAACGCGTACCCTAACCCTAACCAAAACCCTAACCCGAACAAGTATGCTAATCCTAACCCTTACCCTAAACCAATCCCTAACCCTAAAACTAACCCTAACCCTAACCCTAACCCTAACCCATAACCTACGCAGTACCCTCACCCGTACCCTAACCCGTACCCTAAGCCGTACCCTAACCCTAACCCTAACCCATACGCTACGCCGCACCCTCACCCGTACCCTAACCCGTATCCTAAGCCGTACCCTAACCCTAACCCTAACCCTAACCGCTACCCTACGCCGTACCCTATCCCATACCCTAAGCGGTACCCTAACCCTAACACTAACCCTAAACCTAACCCTAACCCCTACCCTACGCCGTACCCTCACCCGTAACCTATCCCATACCCTAAGCCGTACCCTAACCCTAACACTAACCCTAACCCTAAACCTAACCCCTACCCTACGCCTTACCCTCACCCGTACCCTATCCCATACCCTAAGCCGTACCCTAACCCTAACCCTAACCCTAACCTATACACTACGCCGTACCCTCACCCGTACCCTAATCCGTACCCTAAGCCGTACCCTAACCCTAACCCTAAACCTAACCCATACCCTTCGCCGTACCCTAAACTGTACCCTAACCCGTATTCTAAGCCGTACCCTAACCATAACCAATACCCTACACATTACCCTCACCCGTACCCTCACCCGTACCCTAAGCCATACCCTAACCCTAACCCTAACCCTAACTTATACACTACGCCATACCCTCACCCGTACCCTAACCCGTACCCTAAGCCGTACCCTAACCCTAACCCTAACCCTAAACTATACCCTACGCCGTAACCTCACCCGTACCCTAACCCGTACCCTAAGCCGTACCCTAACCCTAACCCTAACCCTAACCCTAACCCTAACCCATAGCGTACGCCATACCCTAACACGTACCCTAACCCGTATCCTAAGCCGTACCCTAACCCTAAACAATACCCTACGCAGTATCCTCACCCATACCCTCACCCGTACCCTAAGCCGTACCCTAAACCTAACCCTAACCCTAAACCTAACCCTAACCCTTACCCTATGCCATACCCTCACCTGTACCCTATCCCATAACCTAAGCCGTACAATAAACCTAACACTAACCCTAACCCTAACCCATAACCTACGCCGTACCCTCACCCGTACCCTAACCCGTATCCTAAGCCGTACCCTAACCCTAACCCTAACCCTAACCCTAACCCATAACCTATGCAGTACCCTCACCCGTACCCTCACCCGTACCCTAAGCCATACCCTAACCGTAACCCTAACCCTAACCCTAACCCCTACCCTACGCCGTACCCTCACCCGTACCCTATCCCATACCCTAACCCGTAACCTAACCCTAACACTAACCCTAACCCTAACCCTAACCCTAAACTACCCTTGATTGCTTTTGCCTCTATTAGATTTCCTAAGCACTAGTGTTTTAAGGAACAGGTTAAAAAGAAAATCCTAATGTGATTTTTTTATAATGTGTTTATTCTTTATCTTTTCCTAGTGACTAAAATCTTCTCCATGGCTGGATCCCTAATAATATTCCTTCACGTGCTAAGTGGTATCTAGAGAGTGGGATAGGTTTAATAAATACCCTAATCCTAACGTGTACCCTAACCCTAACCCATACCCTAACCCTAACGCGTACCCTAACCCTAACCCAAAACCTGACCCTAACACGTACGCTAATCCTAACCCGTACCCTAAACCAATCCCTAACCCTAAAACTAACCCTAACCCTAACCCTAACCCTAACCCTTACCCTACGCCGTACCCTCACCCGTACCCTAACCCGTACCCTAAGACGTACCCTAACCCTAACCCTAACCCATATGCTACGCCGTACCCTCACCCGTACCCTTACCCGTATCCTAAGCCGTACCCTAACCCTAACCCTAACCCTAACCCTAATCCTAACCCATACCCTACGCCATACCCTAACCCATACCGTAACCCGTATCCTAAGCCATATCCTAACCCTAACCAATACCCTACGCAGTACCCTCACCCGTACCCTCACCCGTACCCTAAGCCGTACCCTAACCCCAACCCTAACCCTAACTCTAACCCTAACCCCTACCCTACGCCGTACCCTCACCCGTACCCTATCCCATACGCTAAGCCGTACCCTAACCCTAACACTAACACTAACCCTAACCCTAAACCATACCCTACGCCGTAACCTAACCCGTACCCTAAGCCGTACCCTAACCCTAACCCTAACCTATACACTACGCCGTACCCTCACCCGTACCCTAACCCGTACCCTAAGCCGTACCCTAATCCTAAACCTAACCCTAACCTCTACCCTACGCCGTACCCTCACCCGTACCCTAACCCGTACCCAAAGCCTTACCCTAACCCTAACCCTAACCCTCACCCATACCCAATGCCGTAACCTAACACATATCCTAACCCGTATCCTAAGCCGTACCCTAACCCTAACCAATAACCTACGCAGTACCCTCACCAGTACCCTCACCCGTATCCTAAGCCCTAACCTAACCCTAACCCTAACCCTAACCCTAAACTACCCTTTACTGCTTTTGCCTCCATTAGATTTCCTAAACACTAGTGTTTTAAGGAACAGGTTAAAAAGAAAACCTTATGTGATTTTTTTATAATGTGTTTATTCTTTATCTTATCCTAGTGACTAAAATCTTCTCCATGGCTGAACCCCAAATAATATTCCTTTACGTGCTAAGTGGTATCTAGAGAGTGGGATAGGTTTAATAAATACCCTAATCCTAAAGTGTACCCTAAACCTAACCCATACCCTAACCCTAACGCGTACCCTAACCCTAACCAAAACCCTAACCCGAACACGTATGCTAATCCTAACCCGTACCCTAAACCAATCCCTAACCCTAAAACTAACCCTAACCCTAACCCTAACCCTAACCCATAACCTACACCGTACCCTCACCCGTAACCTAACCCGTACCCTAAGCCGTACCCTAACCCTAACCCTAACCCTAAACCATACGCTACGCCGTACCCTCACCTGTACCCTAACCCGTATCCTAAGCCGTACCCTAACCCTAACCCTAACCCTAAACTATACCCTACGCCGTAACCTCACCCGTACCCTAACCCGTACCCTAAGCCGTACCCTAACCCTAACCCTAACCCTAACCCTAACCCTAACCCTAACCCATACCGTACGCCAAACCCTAACACGTACCCTAACCCGTATCCTAAGCCGTACCCTAACCCTAACCAATACCCTATGCAGTATCCTCACCCATTCCCTCACCCGTACCCTAAGCCGTACCCTAACCCTAACCCTAACCCTAACCCTAACCCTAAACCCTACCCTATGCCATACCCTCACCTGTACCCTATCCCATAACCTAAGCCGTACTATAACCCTAACACTAACCCTAACCCTAACCCATAACCTATGCCGTACCCTCACCCGTACCCTAACCCGTATCCTAAGACGTACCGTAACCCTAACCAATACCCTACGCAGTATCCTCACCCATACCCTCACCCGTACCCTAAGCCGTACCCTAACCCTAACCCTAACCCTAACCCTAACCCATACCCTATGCCAAACCCTCACCTGTACCCTATCCCATAACCTAAGCCGTACCCTAACCCTAACCCTAACCCTAACCCTAACCCATACGCTACGCCGTACCTTCACCCGTACCCTAACCCGTATCCTAAGCCGTACCCTAACCCTAAACCTAACCCTAACCCTAAACCTAACCCTAACCCTAACCCATACCCTACGCCATACCCTAACACGTACCCTAACCCGTATCCTAAGCCGTATCCTAACCCTAACCAATACCCTACGCAGTACCCTCACCCGTACCCTCACCCGTACCCTAAGCCGTACCCTAACCCAAACCCAAACCCTAACTCTAAACCTAACCCCTACCCTACGCCGTACCCTCACCCGTACCCTATCCCATACGCTAAGCCGTAACCTAACCCTAACACTAACACTAACCCTAACCCTAACCCTAACCCTAAACCATACCCTATGCCGTACCCTCATCCGTAACCTAACCCGTACCCTAAGCCGTACCCTAACCCTAACCCTAACCTATACACTATGCCGTACCCTCACCCGTACCCTAACCCATACCCTAAGCCGTACCCTAACTCTAACCCTAACCCTAACCCTAAACCTTACCCATACCCTGCGCCGTACCCTAACCCATACAATAACCTGTACCCTAAGCCTTAACCTAACCCTAACCAATGACCTACACAGTACCCTCAACCGTACCCTAAGCCATACTCTAACCCTAACCCTAACACTAACCCTAACCCTAAACCCTACCCTATGCCGTACCCTCACCCTTACCCTATCCCATACCCTAAGCCGTACCCTAACCCTAACACTAACCCTAACCCTAACCCTAACCCTAAACTACCCTTGACTGCTTTTGCCTCCATTAGATTTCCTAAGCACTACTGTTTTAAGGAACAGGATAAAAAGAAAATCCTAATGTGATTTTTTTATAATGTGTTTATTCTTTATCTTATCCTAGTGACGAAAATCTTCTCCATGGCTGGACCCTAAATAATATTCCTTTACGTGCTAAGTGGTATCTAGACAGTGGGATAGGTTTAATAAATACCCTAATCCTAACGTGTACCCTAAACCTAACCCATACCAACCCTAACGCGTACCCTAACCCTAACCAAAACCCTAAACCGAACAAGTATGCTAATCCTAACCCTTACCCTAAACCAATCCCTAACCCTAAAACTAACCCTAACCCTAACCCTAACCCTAACCCATAACCTACGCAGTACCCTCACCCGTACCCTAACCCGTACCCTAAGCCGTACCATAACCCTAACCCTAACCCATACGCTACGCCGCACCCTCACCCGTACCCTAACCCGTATCCTAAGCCGTACCCTAACCCTAACCCTAACCCTAACCGCTACCCTACGCCGTACCCTATCCCATACACTAAGCGGTACCCTAAACCTAACACTAACCCTAAACCTAACCCTAACCCCTACCCTACGCCTTACCCTCACCCGTACCCTATCCCATACCCTAAGCCGTACCCTAACCCTAACCCTAACCCTAACCTATACACTACGCCGTACCCTCACCCGTACCCTAACCCGTACCCTAAGCCGTACCCTAACCCTAACCCTAACCCTAACCCATACCCTACGCCGTACCCTATACTGTACCCTAACCCGTATTCTAAGCCGTACTCTAACCATAACCAATAACCTACACAGTACCCTCACCCGTACCCTCACCCGTACCCTAAGCCATACCCTAACCCTAACCCTAACCCTAACTTATACACTACGCCATACCCTCACCCGTACCCTAACCCGTACCCTAAGCTGTACCCTAACCCTAACCCTAACCCTAAACTATACCCTACGCCGTAACCTCACCCGTACCCTAACCCGTACCCTAAGCCGTACCCTAACCCTAACCCTAACCCTAACCCATAACCTATGCAGTACCCTCACCCGTACCCTCACCCGTACCCTAAGCCATACCCTAACCATAACCCTAACCCTAACCCTAACCCCTACCCTACGCCGTACCCTCACCCGTACCCTATCCCATACCCTAACCCGTACCCTAACCCTAACACTAACCCTAACCCTAACCCTAACCCTAAACTACCCTTGGTTGCTTTTGCCTCTATTAGATTTCCTAAGCACTAGTGTTTTAAGGAACAGGTTAAAAAGAAAATCCTAATGTGATTTTTTTATAATGTGTTTATTCTTTATCTTTTCCTAGTGACTAAAATCTTCTCCATGGCTGGATCCCTAATAATATTCCTTCACGTGCTAAGTGGTATCTAGAGAGTGGGATAGGTTTAATAAATACCCTAATCCTAACGTGTACCCTAACCCTAACCCATACCCTAACCCTAACGCGTACCCTAACCCTAACCCAAAACCTAACCCTAACACGTACGCTAATCCTAAACCGTACCCTAAACCAATCCCTAACCCTAAAACTAACCCTAACCCTAACCCTAACCCTAACCCTTACCCTACGCCGTACCCTCACCCGTACCCTAACCCGTACCCTAAGACGTACCCTAACCCTAACCCTAACCCATATGCTACGCCGTACCCTCACCCGTACCCTTACCCGTATCCTAAGCCGTACCCTAACCCTAACCCTAACCCTAACCCTAAGCCTAACCCATACCCTACGCCATACCCTAACCCATACCGTAACCCGTATCCTAAGCCATATCCTAACCCTAACCAATACCCTACGCAGTACCCTCACCCGTACCCTCACCCGTACCCTAAGCCGTACCCTAACCCCAACCCTAAACCTAACTCTAACCCTAACCCCTACCCTACGCCGTACCCTCACCCGTACCCTATCCCATACGCTAAGCCGTACCCTAACCCTAACACTAACACTAACCCTAACCCTAACCCATACCCTACGCCGTAACCTAACCCGTACCCTAAGCCGTACCCTATCCCTAACCCTAACCTATACACTACGCCGTACCCTCACCCGTACCCTAACCCGTACCCTAAGCCGTACCCTAATCCTAAACCTAACCCTAACCTCTACCCTACGCCGTACCCTCACCCGTACCCTAACCCGTACCCAAAGCCTTACCCTAACCCTAACCCTATCCCTCACCCATACCCAATGCCGTAACCTAACCCATATCCTAACCCGTATCCTAAGCCGTACCCTAACCCTAAGCAATAACCTACGCAGTACGCTCACCAGTACCCTCACCCGTATCCTAAGCCCTACCCTAACCCTAACCCTAACCCTAACCCTAAACTACCCTTTACTGCTTTTGCCTCCATTAGATTTCCTAAACACTAGTGTTTTAAGGAACAGGTTAAAAAGAAAACCTTATGTGATTTTTTTATAATGTGTTTATTCTTTATCTTATCCTAGTGACTAAAATCTTCTCCATGGCTGAACCCCAAATAATATTCCTTTACGTGCTAAGTGGTATCTAGAGAGTGGGATAGGTTTAATAAATACCCTAAACCTAAAGTGTACCCTAAACCTAACCCATACCCTAACCCTAACGCGTACCCTAACCATAACCAAAACCCTAACCCGAACACGTATGCTAATCCTAACCCGTACCCTAAACCAATCCCTAACCCTAAAACTAACCCTAACCCTAACCCTAACCCTAACCCATAACCTACACCGTACCCTCACCCGTACCCTAACCCGTACCCTAAGCCGTACCCTAACCCTAACCCTAACCCTAAACCATACGCTACGCCGTACCCTCACCTGTACCCTAACCCGTATCCTAAGCCGTACCCTAACCCTAACCCTAACCCTAAACTATACCCTACGCCGTAACCTCACCCGTACCCTAACCCGTACCCTAAGCCGTACCCTAACCCTAACCCTAACCCTAACCCTAACCCTAACCCTAACCCATAATCTATGCCGTACCCTCACCCGTACCCTAACCCGTATCCTAAGACGTACCGTAACCCTAACCAATACCCTACGCAGTATCCTCACCCATACCCTCACCCGTACCCTAAGCCGTACCCTAACCCTAACCCTAACCCTAACCCTAACCCATACCCTATGCCATACCCTCACCTGTACCCTATCCCATAACCTAAGCCGTACCCTAACCCTAACCCTAACCCTAACCCTAACCCATACGCTACGCCGTACCTTCACCCGTACCCTAACCCGTATCCTAAGCCGTACCCTAACCCTAAACCTAACCCTAACCCTAAACCTAACCCTAACCCTAACCCATACCCTACGCCATACCCTAACACGTACCCTAACCCGTATCCTAAGCCGTATCCTAACCCTAACCAATACCCTACGCAGTACCCTCACCCGTACACTCACCCGTACCCTAAGCCGTACCCTATCCCAAACCCAAACCCTAACTCTAAACCTAACCCCTACCCTACGCCGTACCCTCACCCGTACCCTATCCCATACGCTAAGCCGTAACCTAACCCTAACACTAACACTAACCCTAACCCTAACCCTAACCCAAACCCTACCCCTAACACGTACGCTAATCCTAACCCGTTCCCTAAACCAATCCCTAACCCTAACACTAACCCTAACCCTAACCCTAACCCTAAACCATACCCTATGCCGTACCCTCACCCGTAACCTAACCCGTACCCTAAGCCGTACCCTAACCCTAACCCTAACCTATACACTATGCTGTACCCTCACCCGTACCCTAACGCATACCCTAAGCCGTACCCTAACTCTAACCCTAACCCTAACCCTAACCCTTACCCATACCCTGCGCCGTACCCTAACCCATACAATAATCTGTATCCTAAGCCTTAACCTAACCCTAACCAATGACCTACACAGTACCCTCAACCGTACCCTAAGCCATACTCTAACCCTAACCCTAACACTAACCCTAACCCTAAACCCTACCCTATGCCATACCCTCACCCATACCCTATCCCATACCCTAAGCCGTACCCTAACCCTAACACTAACCCTAACCCTAACCCTAACCCTAAACTACCCTTGACTGCTTTTGCCTCCATTAGATTTCCTAAGCACGAGTGTTTTAAGGAACAGGATAAAAAGAAAATCCTAATGTGATTTTTTTATAATGTGTTTATTCTTTATCTTATCCTAGTGACGAAAATCTTCTCCATGGCTGGACCCTAAATAATATTCCTTTACGTGCTAAGTGGTATCTAGACAGTGGAATAGGTTTAATAAATACCCTAATCCTAACGTGTACCCTAAACCTAACTCATACCAACCCTAACGCGTACCCTAACCCTAACCAAAACCCTAAACCGAACAAGTATGCTAATCCTAACCCTTACCCTAAACCAATCCCTAACCCTAAAACTAACCCTAACCCTAACCCTAACCCTAACCCATAACCTACGCAGTACCCTCACCCGTACCCTAACCCGTACCCTAAGCCGTACCCTAACCCTAACCCTAACCCATACGCTACGACGCACCCTCACCCGTACCCTAACCCGTATCCTAAGCCGTACCCTAACCCTAACCCTAACCCTAACCGCTACCCTACGCCGTACCCTATCCCATACCCTAAGCGGTACCCTAAACCTAACACTAACCCTAAACCTAACCCTAACCCCAACCCTACGCCGTACCCTCACCCGTAACCTATCCCATACCCTAAGCCGTACCCTAACCCTAACACTAACCCTAACCCTAAACCTAACCCCTACCCTACGCCTTACCCTCACACTTACCCTATCCCATACCCTAAGCCGTACCCTAACCCTAACCCTAACCCTAACCTATACACTACGCCGTACCCTCACCCGTACCCTAACCCGTACCCTAAGCCGTACCCTAACCCTAACCCTAACCCTAACCCATACCCTACGCCGTACCCTAAACTGTACCCTAACCCGTATTCTAAGCCGTACTCTAACCATAACCAATACCCTACACAGTACCCTCACCCGTACCCTCACCCGTACCCTAAGCCATACCCTAACCCTAACCCTAACCCTAACTTATACACTACGCCATACCCTCACCCGTACCCTAACCCGTACCCTAAGCCGTACCCTAACCCTAACCCTAACCCTAAACTATACCCTACGCCGTAACCTCACCCGTACCCTAACCCGTACACTAAGCCGTACCCTAACCCTAAACCTAACCCTAACCCTAACCCTAACCCATAGCGTACGCCATACCCTAACACGTACCCTAACCCGTATCCTAAGCCGTACCCTAACCCTAACCAATACCCTACGCAGTATCCTCACCCATACCCTCACCCGTACCCTAAGCCATACCCTAACCCTAACCCTAAGCCTAAACCTAACCCTAACCCCTACCCTATGCCATACCCTCACCTGTACCCTATCCCATAACCTAAGCCGTACCATAACCCTAACACTAACCCTAACCCTAACCCATAACCTACGCCGTACCCTCACCCGTACCCTAACCCGTATCCTAAGCCGTACCCTAACCCTAACCCTAACCCTAACCCTAACCCATAACCTACGCCCTACCCTCACCCGTACCCTAACACGTACCCTAAGACGTACCGTAACCCTAACCCTAACACTAACCCTAACCCTAACCCACACTCTACGCCGTACCCTAACCCGTACCCTAACACGTATCCTAAGCCGTACCCTAACCCTAACCAATACCCTACGCAGTACCCTCACCCGTACCCTCACCTGTACCCTAAGCCATACCCTAACCATAACCCTAACCCTAACCCTAACCCCTACCCTACGCCGTACCCTCACCCGTACCCTATCCCATACCCTAAGCCCTACCCTAACCCTAACACTAACCCTAACCCTAACCCTAACCCTAAACTACCCTTGATTGCTTTTGCCTCTATTAGATTTCCTAAGCACTAGTGTTTTAAAGAACAGGTTAAAAAGAAAATCCTAATGTGATTTTTTTATAATGTGTTAATTCTTTATCGTATCCTAGTGACTAAAATCTTCTCCATGCCTGGATCCCTAATAATATTCCTTTACGTGCTAAGTGGTATCTAGAGAGTGGGATAGGTTTAATAAATACCCTAATCCTAACGTGTACCCTAACCCTAACCCATACCCTAACCCTAACGCGTACCCTAACCCTAACCCAAACCCTAACCCTAACACGTACGCTAATCCTAACCCGTACCCTAAACCAATCCCTAACCCTAAAACTAACCCTAACCCTAACCCTTACCCTACCCCGTACCCTCACCCGTACCCTAACCCGTACCCTAAGACGTACCCTAACCCTAACCCTAACCCATACACTACGCCGTACCCTCACCCGTACCCTAACCCGTATCCTAAGCCGTACCCTAACCCTAACCCTAACCCTAACCCTAACCCATACCCTACGCCATACCCTAACCCGTACCCTTACCCTAAACCTAACCCTAACCTCTACCCTACGCCGTACCCTCACCGTACCCTAACCCGTACCCAAAGCCTTACCCTAACCCTAACCCTAACCCTCACCCATACCCAACGCCGTAACCTAACCCATATCCTAACCCGTATCCTAAGCCGTACCCTAACCCTAACCAATAACCTACGCAGTACCCTCACCAGTAGCCTCACCCGTATCCTAAGCCCTACCCTAACCCTAACCCTAACCCTAACCCTAAACTACCCTTTACTGCTTTTGCCTCCATTAGGTTTCCTAAACACTAGTGTTTTAAAGAACAGGTTAAAAAGAAAATCTTATGTGATTTTTTTTATAATGTGTTTATTCTTTATCTTATCCTAGTGACTAAAATCTTCTCCATGGCTGAACCCCAAATAATATTCCTTTACGTGCTAAGTGGTATCTAGAGAGTGGGATAGGTTTAATAAATACCCTAATCCTAACGTGTACCCTAAACCTAACCCATACCCTAACCCTAACGCGTACCCTAACCCTAACCAAAACCCTAACCCGAACAAGTATGCTAATCCTAACCCGTACCCTAAACCAATCCCTAACCCTAAAACTAACCCTAACCCTAACCCTAACCCATAACTTACGCCGTACCCTCACGCGTACCCTAACCCGTACCCTAAGCCGTACCCTAACCCTAACCCTAACCCTAACCCATACGCTACGCCGCACCCTCACCCGTACCCTAACCCGTATCCTAAGCCGTACCCTAACCCTAACCCTAACCCTAACCTCTCCCCTACGCCGTACCCTATCCCATACCCTAAGCGGTACCCTAAACGTAACACTAACCCTAAACCTAACCCTAACCCCTACCCTACGCCGTACCCTCACCCATAACCTATCCCATATCCTAAGCCGTACCCTAACCCTAACACTAACCCTAACCCTAACCCTAACCCTAAACTACCCTTGACTGCTTTTGCCTCCATTAGATTTCCTAAGCACTAGTGTTTTAAGGAACAGGTTAAAAAGAAAATCCTAATGTGATTTTTTTATAATGTGTTTATTCTTTATCTTATCCTAGTGACGAAAATCTTCTCCATGGCTGGAACCTAAATAATATTCCTTGACGTGCTAAGTGGTATCTAGAGAGTGGGATAGGTTTAATAAATACCCTAATCCTAACGCGTACCCTAACCCTAACCCATACCCTAACCCTAACGCGTACCCTAACCCTAACCCAAACCCTAACCCTAACACGTACGCTAATCCTAACCCGTACCCTAAACCAATCCCTAACCCTAAAACTAACCCTAACCCTAACCCTAACCCTAACCCATACGCTACGCCGTACCCTCACCCATACCCTAACCCGTATCCTAAGCCGTACCCTAACCCTAAACCTAACCCTAACCTCTACCCTACGCCGTACCCTCACCCGTACCCTAACCCGTTCCCAAAGCCTTACCCTAACCCTAACCCTAACCCTCACCCATACCCAACGCCATAACATAACCCATATCCTAACCCGTATCCTAAGCCGTACCCTAACCCTAAAACTAACCCTAACCTCTACCCTATGCCGTACCCTCACCCGTACCCTAACCCGTACCCAAAGCCTTACCCTAACCCTAACCCTAACCCTCACCCATACCCAACGCCGTAACCTAACCCATATCCTAACCCGTATCCTAAGCCGTACCCTAACCCTAACCAATAACCTACGCAGTACCCTCACCAGTACCCTCACCCGTATCCTAAGCCCTACCCTAACCCTAACCCTAAACTACCCTTTACTGCTTTTGCCTCCATTAGATTTCCTAAACACTAGTGTTTTAAGGAACAGGTTAAAAAGAAAACCTTATGTGATTTTTTTATAATGTGTTTATTCTTTATCTTATCCTAGTGACTAAAATCTTCTCCATGGCTGAACCCCAAATAATATTCCTTTTCGTGCTAAGTGGTATCTAGAGAGTGGGATAGGTTTAATAAATACCCTAATCCTAACGTGTAACCTAAACCTAACCCATACCCTAACCCTAACCAAAACCCTAACCCGAACAAGTATGCTAATCCTAACCCGTACCCTAAACCAATCCCTAACCCTAAAACTAACCCTAACCCTAACCCTAACCCTAACCCATAACCTACGCCGTACCCTCACCCGTACGCTAACCCGTATCCTAAGCCGTACCCTAACCCTAACCCTAACCCTAACCCTAACCCATAACCTACGCCGTACCCTATCCCATACCCTAAGCGGTACCCTAAACCTAACACTAACCCTAACCCTAACCTATACACTACGCCGTACCCTCACCCGTACCCTAACCCGTATTCTAAGCCGTACCCTAACCATAACCAATACCCTACACAGTACCCTCACCCGTACCCTCACCCGTAACCTAAGCCATACCCTAACCCTAACCCTAACCCTAAACCATACGCTATGCCGTACCCTAACCCGTACCCTAACCCGTATCCTAAGCCGTACCCTAAACCTAACCCTAACCCTAAACTATACCCTACGCCGTAACCTCACCTGTACCCTAACCCGTACCATAAGCCGTACCCTAACCCTAACCCTAACCCTAACCCTAACCCATACCGTACGCCATACCCTAACACGTACCCTAACCCGTATCCTAAGCCGTACCCTAACCCTAACCAATACCCTACGCAGTATCCTCACCCATACCCTCACCCGTACCCTAAGCCGTACCCTAACCCTAACCCTAACCCTAACCCTAACCCTAACCCCTACCCTATGCCATACCCTCACCTGTACCCTATCCCATAACCTAAGCCGTACCATAACCCTAACACTAACCCTAACCCTAACCCATAACCTACGCCGTACCCTCACCCGTACCCTAACCAGTATCCTAAGCCGTACCCTAACCCTAACCCTAACCCTAACCCTAACCCATAACCTACGCCGTACCCTCACCCGTAAGCTAACCCGTATCCTAAGCCGTACCCTAACCCTAACCCTAACCCTAACCCATAACCTACGCCGTACCCTATCCCATACCCTAAGCGGTACCCTAAACCTAACACTAACCCTAACCCTAACCTATACACTACGCCGTACCCTCACCCGTACCCTAACCCGTATTGTAAGCCGTACCCTAACCATAACCAATACCCTACACAGTACCCTCACCCGTACCCTCACCCGTAACCTAAGCCATACCCTAACCCTAACCCTAACCCTAAACCATACGCTATGCCGTACCCTAACCCGTACCCTAACCCGTATCCTAAGCCGTACCCTAAACCTAACCCTAACCCTAAACTATACCCTACGCCGTAACCTCACCTGTACCCTAACCCGTACCATAAGCCGTACCCTAACCCTAACCCTAACCCTAACCCTAACCCTAACCCATACCGTACGCCATACCCTAACACGTACCCTAACCCTTATCCTAAGCCGTACCCTAACCCTAACCAATACCCTACGCAGTATCCTCACCCATACCCTCACCCGTACCCTAAGCCGTACCCTAACCCTAACCCTAACCCTAACCCTAACCCTAACCCCTACCCTATGCCATACCCTCACCTGTACCCTATCCCATAACCTAAGCCGTACCATAACCCTAACACTAACCCTAACCCTAACCCATAACCTACGCCGTACCCTCACCCGTACCCTAACCAGTATCCTAAGCCGTACCCTAACCCTAACCCTAACCCTAACCCTAACCCATAACCTACGCCGTACCCTCACCCGTACACTAACACGTACCCTAAGACGTACCATAACCCTAACCCTAACACTAACACTAACCCTAACCCACACTCTACGCCGTACCCTAACCCGTACCCTAACACGTATCCTAAGCCGTACCCTAACCCTAACCAATACCCTACACAGTACCCTAACACGTACCCTCACCCGTACCCTAAGCCATACCCTAAACCTAACCCTAACCCTAACCCCTACCCTACGCCGTACCCTCACCCGTACCCTATCCCATACGCTAAGCCGTACCCTAACCCTAACACTAACACTAACCCTAACCCTAACCCTAACCCATACCCTACGCCGTACCCTCACCCATAACCTAATCCGTACCCTAAGCCGTACCCTAACCCTAACACTAACCTATACACTACGCCGTACCCTCACCCGTTCCCTAACCCGTACCCTAAGCCGTACCCTAACTCTAACCCTAACCCTAACCCTAACACTTACCCATACCCTGCGCCGTACCCTAACCCATACAATAACCTGTATCCTAAGCCTTAACCTAACCCTAACCAATGACCTACACAGTACCCTCACCCGTACCCTAAGCCATACCCTAACCCTAACCCTAACACTAACCCTAACCCTAAACCCTACCCTATGCCGTACCCTCACCCATACCCTATCCCATACCCTAAGCCGTACCCTAACCCTAACACTAACCCTAACCCTAACCCTAACCCTAAATTACCCTTGACTGCTTTTGCCTCCATTAGATTTCCTAAGCACTAGTGTTTTAAGGAACAGGTTAAAAAGAAAATCCTAATGTGATTTTTTTATAATGTGTTTATTCTTTATCTTATCCTAGTGACGAAAATCTTCTCCATGGCTGGACCCTAAATAATATTCCTTTACGTGCTAAGTGGTATCTAGAGAGTGGGATAGGTTTAATAAATACCCTAATCCTAACGTGTACCCTAACCCTAACCCATACCCTAACCCTAATGCGTACCCTAACCCTAACCCAAACCCTAACCCTAACACGTACGCTAATCCTAACCCGTACCCTAAACCAATCCCTAACCCTAAAACTAACCCTAACCCTAACCCTAACCCTAACCCATACGCTACGCCGTACCCTCACCCATACCCTAACCCGTATCCTAAGCCGTACCCTAACCCTAACCCTAACCCTAAACTATACCCTACGCCGTAACCTCACCCGTACCCTAACCCGTACCCTAAGCCGTACCCTAACCCTAACCCTAACCCTAACCCTAACTCTAACCCTAACCCATACCGTACGCCATACCCTAACACGTACCCTAACCCGTATCCTAAGCCGTACCCTAACCCTAACCAATACCCTACGCAGTATCCTCACCCATACCCTCACCCGTACCCTAAGCCGTACCCTAACCCTAACCCTAACCCTAACCCTAACCCTAAACCCTACCCTATGCCATACCCTCACCTGTACCCTATCCCATAACCTAAGCCGTACCATAACCCTAACACTAACCCTAACCCTAACCCATAACCTACGCCGTACCCTCACCCGTACCCTCACCCGTATCCTAAGCCGTACCCTAACCCTAACCCTAACCCTAACCCTAACCCATAACCTACGCCATACCCTCACCCGTACACTAACACGTACCCTAAGACGTACCATAACCCTAACCCTAACACTAACCCTAACCCTAACCCACACTCTACGCCGTACCCTAACCCGTACCCTAACACGTATCCTAAGCCGTACCCTAACCCTAACCAATACCCTACGCAGTACCCTCACCCGTACCCTCACCCGTACCCTAAGCCATACCCTAACCCTAACCCTAACCCTAACCCTAACCCCTACCCTACGCCGTACCCTCACCCGTACCCTATCCCATACGCTAAGCCGTACCCTAACCCTACAACTAACACTAACCCTAACCCTAACCCTAACCCATACCCTACGCCGTATCCTCACACATAACCTAATCCGTACCCTAAGCCGTACCCTAACCCTAACCCTAACCTATACACTACGCCGTACCCTCACCCATTCCCTAACCCGTACCCTAAGCCGTACCCTAACTCTAACCCTAACCCTAACCCTAACACTTACCCATACCCTGCGCCGTACCCTAACCCATACAATAACCTGTATCCTAAGCCTTAACCTAACCCTAACCAATGACCTACACAGTACCCTCACCCGTACCCTCACCCGTACCCTAAGCCATACCCTAACCCTAACCCTAACACTAACCCTAACACTAAACCCTACCCTATGCCGTACCCTCACCCATACCCTATCCCATACCCTAAGCCGTACCCTAACCCTAACACTAACCCTAACCCTAACCCTAACCCTAAACTACCCTTGACTGCTTTTGCCTCCATTAGATTTCCTAAGCACTAGTGTTTTAAGGAACAGGTTAAAAAGAAAATCCTAATGTGATTTTTTTATAATGTGTTTATTCTTTATCTTATCCTAGTGACGAAAATCTTCTCCATGGCTGGACCCTAAATAATATTCCTTTACGTGCTAAGTGGTATCTAGAGAGTGGGATAGGTTTAATAAATACCCTAATCCTAACGTGTACCCTAACCCTAACCCACACCCTAACCCTAATGCGTACCCTAACCCTAACCCAAACCCTAACCCTAACACGTACGCTAATCCAAACCCTTACACTAAACCAATCCCTAACCCTAAAACTAACCCTAACCCTAACCCTAACCCTAACCCTAACCCATACGCTACGCCGTACCCTCACCCATACCCTAACCCGTATCCTAAGCCGTACCCTAACCCTAAACCTAACCCTAACCTCTACCCTACGCCATACCCTCACCCGTACCCTAACCCGTACCCAAAGCCTTACCCTAACCCTAACCCTAACCCTCACCCATACCCAACGCCGTAACCTAACCCATATCCTAACCCGTATCCTAAGCCGTACCCTAACCCTAACCAATAACCTACGCAGTACCCTCACCAGTACCCTCACCCGTATCCTAAGCCCTACCCTAACCCTAACCCTAACCCTAACCCTAAACTACCCTTTACTGCTTTTGCCTCCATTAGATTTCCTAAACACTAGTGTTTTAAAGAACAGGTTAAAAAGAAAACCTTATGTGATTTTTTTTATAATGTGTTTATTCTTTATCTTATCCTAGTGACTAAAATCTTCTCCATGGCTATACCCCAAATAATATTCCTTTACGTGCTAAGTGGTATCTAGAGAGTGGGATAGGTTTAATAAATACCCTAATCCTAACGTGTACGCTAAACCTAACCCATACCCTAACCCTAACGCGTACCCTAACCCTAACCAAAACCCTAACCCGAACAAGTATGCTAATCCTAACCCGTACCCTAAACCAATCCCTAACCCTAAAACTAACCCTAACCCTAACCCTAACCCATAACCTACGCCGTACCCTCAACCGTACCCTAACCCGTACCCTAAGCCGTACCCTAACCCTAACCCTAACCCTAACCCATACGCTACGCCGCACCCTCACCCATACCCTAACCCGTATCCTAAGCCGTACCCTAAACCTAACCCTAACTCTAACCGCTACCCTACGCCGTACCCTATCCCATACCCTAAGCGGTACCCTAAAACTAACACTATCCCTAAACCTAACCCTAACCCCTACCCTACGCCGTACCCTCACCCGTACCCTATTCCATACCCTAAGCCGTACCCTAACCCTAACCCTAACCCTAACCCATAACCTACGCCATACCCTAACCCGTACCCTAACACGTATCCTAAGCCGTACCCTAACGCTAACCAATACCCTACGCAGTACCCTCAACCGTACCCTCACCCGTACCCTAAGCCATACCGTAACCCTAACCCTAACCCTAACCCTAACCCCTACCCTACGCCGTACCCTCACCCGTACCCTATCCCATACGCTAAGCCGTACCCTAACCCTAACACTAACACTAACCCTAACCCTAACCCTAACCCATACCCTACGCCGTACCCTCACCCATAACCTAATCCGTACCCTAAGCCGTACCCTAACCCTAACCCTAACCTATACACTACGCCGTACCCTCACCCGTTCCCTAACCCGTACCCTAAGCCGTACCCTAACTCTAACCCTAACCCTAACCCTAACCCTTACCCATACCCTGCGCCGTACCCTAACCCATACAATAACCTGTATCCTAAGCCTTAACCTAACCCTAACCAATGACCTACACAGTACCCTCACCCGTACCCTAAGCCATACCCTAACCCTAACCCTAACACTAACCCTAACCCTAAACCCTACCCTATGCCGTACCCTCACCCATACCCTATCCCATACCCTAAGCCGTACCCTAACCCTAACACTAACCCTAACCCTAACCCTAACCCTAAACTACCCTTGACTGCTTTTGCCTCCATTAGATTTCCTAAGCAATAGTGTTTTAAGGAACAGGTTAAAAAGAAAATCCTAATGTGATTTTTTTATAATGTGTTTATTCTTTATCTTATCCTAGTGACGAAAATCTTCTCCATGGCTGGACCCTAAATAATATTCCTTTACGTGCTAAGTGGTATCTAGAGAGTGGGATAGGTTTAATAAATACCCTAATCCTAACGTGTACCCTAACCCTAACCCACACCCTAACCCTAATGCGTACCCTAACCCTAACCCAAACCCTAACACTAACACGTACGCTAATCCTAACCCGTACCCTAAACCAATCCCTAAACCTAAAACTAACACTAACCCTAACCCTAACCCTAACCCTAACCCATACGCTACGCCGTACCCTCACCCATACCCTAACCCGTATCCTAAGCCGTACCCTAACCCTAAACCTAACCCTAACCTCTACCCTACGCCATACCCTCACCCGTACCCTAACCCGTACCCAAAGCCTTACCCTAACCCTAACCCTAACCCTCACCCATACCCAACGCCGTAACCTAACCCATATCCTAACCCGTATCCTAAGCCGTACCCTAACCCTAACCAATAACCTACGCAGTACCCTCACCAGTACCCTCACCCGTATCCTAAGCCCTACCCTAACCCTAACCCTAACCCTAACCCTAAACTACCCTTTACTGCTTTTGCCTCCATTAGATTTCCTAAACACTAGTGTTTTAAAGAACAGGTTAAAAAGAAAACCTTATGTGATTTTTTTTATAATGTGTTTATTCTTTATCTTATCCTAGTGACTAAAATCTTCTCCATGGCTATACCCCAAATAATATTCCTTTACGTGCTAAGTGGTATCTAGAGAGTGGGATAGGTTTAATAAATACCCTAATCCTAACGTGTACGCTAAACCTAACCCATACCCTAACCCTAACGCGTACCCTAACCCTAACCAAAACCCTAACCCGAACAAGTATGCTAATCCTAACCCGTACCCTAAACCAATCCCTAACCCTAAAACTAACCCTAACCCTAACCCTAACCCATAACCTACGCCGTACCCTCAACCGTACCCTAACCCGTACCCTAAGCCGTACCCTAACCCTAACCCTAACCCTAACCCATACGCTACGCCGCACCCTCACCCATACCCTAACCCGTATCCTAAGCCGTACCCTAACCCTAACCCTAACTCTAACCGCTACCCTACGCCGTACCCTATCCCATACCCTAAGCGGTACCCTAAAACTAACACTAACCCTAAACCTAACCCTAACCCCTACCCTACGCCGTACCCTCACCCGTACCCTATTCCATACCCTAAGCCGTACCCTAACCCTAACCCTAACCCTAACCCATAACCTACGCCATACCCTAACCCGTACCCTAACACGTATCCTAAGCCGTACCCTAACGCTAACCAATACCCTACGCAGTACCCTCAACCGTACCCTCACCCGTACCCTAAGCCATACCGTAACCCTAACCCTAACCCTAACCCTAACCCCTACCCTACGCCGTACCCTCACCCGTACCCTATCCCATACGCTAAGCCGTACCCTAACCCTAACACTAACACTAACCCTAACCCTAACCCTAACCCATACCCTACGCCGTACCCTCACCCATAACCTAATCCGTACCCTAAGCCGTACCCTAACCCTAACCCTAACCTATACACTACGCCGTACCCTCACCCGTTCCCTAACCCGTACCCTAAGCCGTACCCTAACTCTAACCCTAACCCTAACCTATACACTACGCCGTACCCTCACCCGTTCCCTAACCCGTACCCTAAGCCGTACCCTAACTCTAACCCTAACCCTAACCCTAACCCTTACCCATACCCTGCGCCGTACCCTAACCCATACAATAACCTGTATCCTAAGCCTTAACCTAACCCTAACCAATGACCTACACAGTACCCTCACCCGTACCCTAAGCCATACCCTAACCCTAACCCTAACACTAACCCTAACCCTAAACCCTACCCTATGCCGTACCCTCACCCATACCCTATCCCATACCCTAAGCCGTACCCTAACCCTAACACTAACCCTAACCCTAACCCTAACCCTAAACTACCCTTGACTGCTTTTGCCTCCATTAGATTTCCTAAGCAATAGTGTTTTAAGGAACAGGTTAAAAAGAAAATCCTAATGTGATTTTTTTATAATGTGTTTATTCTTTATCTTATCCTAGTGACGAAAATCTTCTCCATGGCTGGACCCTAAATAATATTCCTTTACGTGCTAAGTGGTATCTAGAGAGTGGGATAGGTTTAATAAATACCCTAATCCTAACGTGTACCCTAACCCTAACCCATACCCTAAACCTAATGCGTACCCTAACCCTAACCCAAACCCTAACCCTAACACGTACGCTAATCCTAACCCGTACCCTAAACCAATCCCTAACCATAAAACTAACCCTAACCCTAACCCTAACACTAACCCATACGCTACGCCGTACCCTCACCCATACCCTAACCCGTATCCTAAGCCGTACCCTAATCCTAAACCTAACCCTATCCTCTACCCTACGCCGTACCCTCACCCGTACCCTAACCCGTACCCAAAGCCTTACCCGAACCCTAACCCTAACCCTAACCCATACCGTACGCCATACACTAACACGTACCCTAACCCGTATCCTAAGCCGTACCCTAACCCTAACCAATACCCTACGCAGTATCCTCACCCATACCCTCACCCGTACCCTAAGCCGTACCCTAACCCTAACCCTAACCCTAACCCTAACCCTAACCCTAACCCCTACCCTATGCCATACCCTCACCTGTACCCTATCCCATAACCTAAGCCGTACCATAACCCTAACACTAACCCTAACCCTAACCCATAACCTAGGCCGTACCCTCACCCGTACCCTAACCCGTATCCTAAGCCGTACCCTAACCCTAACCCTAACCCTAACCCTAACCCATAACCTACGCCGTACCCTCACCCGTATCCTAACACGTACCCTAAGACGTACCGTAACCCTAAGCCTAACACTAACCCTAACCCTAACCCACACTCTACGCCGTACCCTAACCCGTACCCTAACACGTATCCTAAGGCGTACCCTAACCCTAACCAATACCCTACGCAGTACCCTCACCCGTACCCTCACCCGTACCCTAAGCCATACCCTAACCCTAACCCTAACCCTAACCCTAACCCCTACCCTACGCCGTACCCTCACCCGTACCCTATCCCATACGCTAAGCCGTACCCTAACCCTAACAGTAACACTAACCCTAACCCTAACCCATAACCTACGCCTTACCCTCACCCGTACCCTAACCCGTATCCTAAGACGTACCGTAACCCTAACCAATACCCTACGCAGTATCCTCACCCATACCCTCACCCGTACCCTAAGCCGTACCCTAACCCTAACCCTAACCCTAACCCTAACCCATACCCTATGCCATACCCTCACCTGTACCCTATCCCATAACCTAAGCCGTACCCTAAACCTAACCCTAACCCTAACCGTAACCCATATGCTACGCCGTACCTTCACCCGTACCCTAACCCGTATCCTAAGCCGTACCCTAACCCTAACCCTAACCCTAACCCTAACCCTAACTCTAACCCTAACCCATACCCTACGCCATAGCCTAACCCGTACCCTAACCCGTATCCTAAGCCGTATCCTAACCCTAACCAATACCCTACGCAGTACCCTCACCCGTACCCTCACCCGTACCCTAAGCCGTACCCTAACCCCAGCCCTAACCCTAACTCTAACCCTAACCCCTACCCTACGCCGTACCCTCACCCGTACCCTATCCCATACGCTAAGCCGTACCCTAACCCTAACACTAACCCTAACCCTAACCCTAACCCTAACCCTAAACCATACCCTATACCGTACCCTCACCCGTAACCTAACCCGTACCCTAAGCCGTACCCTAACCCTAACCCTAACCTATACACTATGCCGTACCCTCACCCGTACCCTAACCCGTACCCTAAGCCGTACCCTAACTCTAACCCTAACCCTAACCCTAACCCTTACCCATACCCTGCGCCGTACCCTAACCCATACAATAACCTGTATCCTAAGCCTTAACCTAACCCTAACCAATGACCTACACAGTACCCTCACCCGTACCCTAAGCCATACTCTAACCCTAACCCTAACACTAACCCTAAACCTAAACCCTACCCTATGCCGTACCCTCACCCATACCCTATCCCATACCCTAAGCCGTACCCTAACCCTAACACTAACCCTAACCCTAACCCTAACCCTAAACTACCCTTGACTGCTTTTGCCTCCATTAGATTTCCTAAGCACGAGTGTTTTAAGGAACAGGTTAAAAAGAAAATCCTAATGTGATTTTTTTATAATGTGTTTATTCTTTATCTTATCCTAGTGACGAAAATCTTCTCCATGGCTGGACACTAAATAATATTCCTTTACGTGCTAAGTGGTATCTAGAGAGTGGGATAGGTTTAATAAATACCCTAATCCTAACGTGTACCCTAAACCTAACCCATACCCTAACACTAACGCATACCCTAACCCTAACCAAAACCCTAACCCGAACAAGTATGCTAATCCTAAACCTTACCCTAAACCAATCCCTAACCCTAAAACTAACCCTAACCCTAACCCTAACCCTAACCCATAACCTACGCCGTACCCTCACCCGTACCCTAACCAGTACCCTAAGCCGTACCCTTACCTAACCCTAACCCTAACCCATACGCTACGCCGCACACTCACCCGTACCCTTACCCGTATCCTAAGCCGTACCCTAACCCTAACCCTAACGGTAACCACTACACTACGCCGTACCCTATCCCATACCCTAAGCGGTACCCTAAACCTAACACTAACCCTAAACCTAACCCTAACCCCTACCCTACGCCGTACCCTCACCCGTACCCTATCCCATACCCTAAGCCGTACCCTAACCCTAACCCTAACCCTAACCTATACACTACGCCGTACTCTCACCCATACCCTAACCCGTGCCCTAAGCCGTACCCTAACCCTAACCCTAACCCTAACCCTAACCCTAACCCATACCCTACGCCATACCCTAACCCGTACCCTAACCCGTATCCTAAGCCATATCCTAACCCTAACCAATACCCTACGCAGTACCCTCACCCGTACCCGCACCCGTACCCTAAGCCGTACCCTAACCCCAACCCTAACCCTAACTCTAACCCTAACCCCTACTTTACGCCGTACCCTCACCCGTACCCTATCCCATACGCTAAGCCGTACCCTAACCCTAACACTAACACTAACCCTAACCCTAACCCTAACCCATACCCTACGCCGTACCCTCACCCGTAAACTAACCCGTACCCTAAGCCGTACCCTAACCTTAACCCTAACCTATACACTACGCCGTACCCTCACCCGTACCCTAACCCGTACCCTAAGCCGTACCCTAACTCTAACCCTAACCCTAACCCTACCCTTACCCATACCCTGCACCGTACCCTAACCCATACAATAACCTGAATCCTAAGCCTTAACCTAACCCTAACCAATGACCTACACAGTACCCTCACCCGTACCCTAAGCCATACCCTAACCCTAACCCTAACACTAACCCTAACCCTAAACCCTACCCTATGCCGTACCCTCACCATACCCTATCCCATACCCTAAGCCGTACCCTAACCCTAACCCTAACCCTAACCCTAACCCTAACCCATACCCTACGCCGTACCCTAAACCGTACCCTAACCCGTATTCTAAGCCGTACCCTAACCATAACCAATTCCCTACACAGTACCCTCACCCGTACCCTCACCCATACCCTAAGCCATACCCTAACCCTAACCCTAACCCTAACCTATACACTACGCCATACCCTCACCCGTACCCTAACCCGTACCCTAAGCCGTACCCTAACCCTAACCCTAACCCTAAACTATACCCTACGCCGTAACCTCACCCGTACCCTAAACCGTACCCTAAGCCGTACCCTAACCCTAACCCTAACCCTAACCCTAACCCTAACCCTAACACATACCGTACGCCATACCCTAACACGTACCCTAACCCGTATCCTAAGCCATACCCTAACCCTAACCAATACCCGACGCAGTATCCTCACCGATACCCTCACCCGTACCCTAAGGCGTACCCTAACCCTAACCCTAACCCTAAACCTGACCCTAACCCTAAACTTCCCTTGATTGCTTTTGCCTCTATTAGATTTCCTAAGCACTAGTGTTTTAAGGAACAGGTTAAAAAGAAAATCCTAATGTGATTTTTTTATAATGTGTTTATTCTTTATCTTATCCTAGTGACTAAAATCTTCTCCATGGCTGGATCCCTAATAATATTACTTTACGTGCTAAGTGGTATCTAGAGAGTGGGATAGGTTTAATAAATACCCTAATCCTAACGTGTACCCTAACCCTAACCCATACCCTAACCCTAACACGTACCCTAACCCTAACCCAAAACCTAACCCTAACACGTACGCTAATCCTAACCCGTACCCTAAACCAATCCCTAACCCTAAAACTAACCCTAACCCTAACCCTAACCCTAACCCTTACCCTACGCCGTACCCTCACCCGTACCCTAACCCGTAGCCAAGACGTACCCTAACCCTAACCCTAACCCATACGCTACGCCGTACCCTCACCCGTACCCTAACCCGTATCCTAAGCCGTACCCTAACCGTAACCCTAACCCTAACCCTAACCCTAACCCTAACCCATACCCTACGCCATACCCTAACCCGTACCCTAACCCGTATCTTAAGCCGTACCCTAACCCCAACCCTAACCCTAACTCTAACCCTAACCCCTACCCTACGCCGTACCCTCACCCGTACCCTATCCCATACGCTAAGCCGTACCCTAACCCTAACACTAACACTAACCCTAACCCTAACCCTAACCCATACCCTACGCCGTACCCTCACCCGTAACCTAACCCGTACCCTAAGCCACACCCTAACCCTAACCCTAACCTATACACTACGCCATACCCTCACCCGTACCCTAACCCGTACCCTAAGCCGTACCCTAACTCTAACCCTAACCCTAACCCTAACCCTTACCCATACCCTGCGTCGTACCCTAACCCATACAATAACCTGTATCCTAAGCCTTAACCTAACCCTAACCAATGACCTACACAGTACCCTCACCCGTACCCTAAGCTATACCCTAACCCTAACCCTAACACTAACCCTAACCCTAAACCCTACCCTATGCCGTACCCTCGCCCATACCCTATCCCATACCCTAAGCCGTACCCTAACCCTAACACTAACCCTAACCCTAACCCTAACCCTAAACTACCCTTGACTGCTTTTGCCTCCATTAGATTTCCTAAGCACTAGTGTTTTAAGGAACAGGTTAAAAAGAAATTCCTAATGTGATTTTTTTATAATGTGTTTATTCTTTATCTTATCCTAGTGACTAAAATCTTCTCCATGGCTGGACCCTAAATAATATTCCTTTACGTGCTAAGTGGTATCTAGAGAGTGGGATAGGTTTAATAAATACCCTAATCCTAACGTGTACCCTAACCCTAACCCATACCCTAACCCTAACGCGTACCCTAACCCTAACCCAAACCCTAACCCTAACACGTACGCTAATCCTAACCCGTACCCTAAACCAATCCCTAACCCTAAAACTAACCCTAACCCTAACCCTAACCCTAACCCATACGCTACGCCGTACCCTCACCCATACCCTAACCCGTATCCTAAGCCGTACCCTAACCCTAAACCTAACCCTAACCTCTACACTACGCCGTACCCTCACCCGTACCCTAAACCGTACCCAAAGCCTTACCCTAACCCTAACCCTAACCCTCACCCATACCCAACGCCGTAACCTAACCCATATCCTAACACGTATCCTAAGCCGTACACTAACCCTAACCAATAACCTACGCAGTACCCTCACCAGTAACCTCACCCGTATCCTAAGCCCTACCCTAACCCTAACCCTAACCCTAACAGCTACCCTACGCCATACCCTATCCCATACCCTAAGCGGTACCCTAAACCTAACACTAACCCTAAACCTAACCCTAACCCCTACCCTACGCCGTACCCTCACCCGTAACCTATCCCATACCCTAAGCCGTACCCTAACCCTAACACTAACCCTAACCCTAAACCTAACCCCTACCCTACGCCGTACCCTCACCCGTACCCTATCCCATACCCTAAGCCGTACCCTAACCCTAACCCTAACCCTAACCTCTACACTACGCCGTACCCTCACCCGTACCCTAACCCGTACCCTAAGCCGTACCCTAACCCTAACCCTAACCCTAACCCTAACCCTAACCCATACACTACGCCGTACACTAAACCGTACCCTAACCTGTATTCTAAGCCGTACCCTAACCATAACCAATACCCTACACAGTACCCTCACCCGTACCCTCACCCATACCCTAAGCCATACCCTAACCCTAACCCTAACCCTAACCTATGCACTACGCCATACCCTCACCCGTACCCTAACCCGTACCCTAAGCCGTACCCTAACCCTAACCCTAACCCTAAACTATACCCTACGCCGTAACCTCACCCGTACCCTAACCCGTACCCTAAGCCGTACCCTAATCCCTAACCCTAACCCTAACCCTAACCCTAACCCTAACCCATACCGTACGCCATACCCTAACACGTACCCTAACCCGTATCCTAAGCCGTACCCTAACCCTAACCAATACCCTACGCAGTATCCTCACCCATACCCTCACCCGTACCCTAAGGCGTACCCTAACCCTAACCCTAACCCTAAACCTAACTCTAACCCCTACGCTATGCCATACCCTCACCTGTACCCTATCCCATAACCTAAGCCGTACCATAACCCTAACACTAACCCTAACCCTAACCCATAACCTACGCCGTACCCTCACCCATACCCTAACCCGTATCCTAAGCCGTACCCTAACCCTAACCCTAACCCTAACCCTAACCCATAACCTACGCCGTACCCTCACCCGTACCCTAACACGTACCCTAAGACGTACCGTAACCCTAACCCTAACACTAACCCTAACCCTAACCCACACTCTACGCCGTACCCTAACCCGTACCCTAACACGTATCCTAAGCCGTACCCTAACCCTAACCAGTACCCTACGCAGTACCCTCACCCGTACCCTAAGCCATAACCTAACCATAACCCTAACCCTAACCCTAACCCCTACCCTACGCCGTACCCTCACCCGTACCCTATCCCATACCCTAAGCCGTACCCTAACCCTAACACTAACCCTAACCCTAACCCTAACCCTAAACTACCCTTGATTGCTTTTGCCTCTATTAGTTTTCCTAAGCACTAGTGTTTTAAGGAACAGGTTAAAAAGAAAATCCTAATGTGATTTTTTTATAATGTGTTTATTCTTTATCTTATCCTAGTGACTAAAATCTTCTCCATGGCTGGATCCCTAATAATATTCCTTTACGTGCTAAGTGGTATCTAGAGAGTGGGATAGGTTTAATAAATACCCTAATCCTAACGTGTACCCTAACCCTAACCCATACCCTACCCCTAACACGTACCCTAACCCTAACCCAAAACCTAACCCTAACACGTACGCTAATCCTAACCCGTACCCTAAACCAATCCCTAACCCTAAAACTAACCCTAACCCTAACCCTAACCCTTACCCTACGCCGTACCCTCACCCGTACCCTAACCCGTAGCCGAAGACGTACCCTAACCCTAACCCTAACCCATACGCTACGCCGTACCCTCACCCGTACCCTAACCCGTATCCTAAGCCGTACCCTAACCCTAACCCTAACCCTAACCCTAACCCTAACCCATACCCTACGCCATACCCTAACCCGTACCCTAACCCGTATCCTAAGCCATATCCTAACCCTAACCAATACCCTACGCAGTACCCTCACCCGTACCCTCACCCGTACCCTAAGCCGTACCCTAACCCCAACCCTAACCCTAACTCTAACACTAACCCCTACCCTACGCCGTACCCTCACCCGTACCCTATCCCATACGCTAAGCCGTACTCTAACGCTAACACTAACACTAACCCTAACCCTAACCCTAACCCATACCCTACGCCGTACCCTCACCCGTAACCTAACCCGTACCCTAAGCCGTACCCTAACCCTAACCCTAACCTATACACTACGCCGTACCCTCACCCGTCCCCTAACCCGTACCCTAAGCCGTACCCTAACTCTAACCCTAACCCTAACCCTAACCGTTACCCATACCCTGCGCCGTACCCTAACCCATACAATAACCTGTATCCTAAGCCTTAACCTAACCCTAACCAATGACCTACACAGTACCCTCACCCGTACCCTAAGCCATACCCTAACCCTAACCCTAACACTAACCCTAACCCTAAACCCTACCCTATGCCGTACCCTCACCCATACCCTATCCCATACCCTAAGCCGTACCCTAACCCTAACACTAACCCTAACCCTAACCCTAACCCTAAACTACCCTTGACTGCTTTTGCCTCCATTAGATTTCCTAAGCACTAGTGTTTTAAGGAACAGGTTAAAAAGAAAATCCTAATGTGATTTTTTTATAATGTGATTATTCTTTATCTTATCCTAGTGACGAAAATATTCTCCATGGCTGGACCCTAAATAATATTCCTTTACGTGCTAAGTGGTATCTAGAGAGTGGGATAGGTTTAATAAATACCCTAATCCTAACGCGTACCCTAACCCTAACCCATACCCTAACCCTAACGCGTACCCTAACCCTAACCCAAACCCTAACCCTAACACGTACGCTAATCCTAACCCGTACCCTAAACCAATCCCTAACCCTAAAACTAACCCTAACCCTAACCCTAACCCATACGCTACGCCGTACCCTCACCCATACCCTAACCCGTATCCTAAGCCGTACCCTAACCCTAAACCTAACCCTAACCTCTACCCTACTCCGTACCCTCACCCGTACCCTAACCCGTACCCAAAGCCTTACCCTAACCCTAACCCTAACCCTCACCCATACCCAACGCCGTAACCTAACCCATATCCTAACCCGTATCCTAAGCCGTACCCTAACCCTAACCAATAACCTACGCAGTACCCTCACCAGTACCCTCACCCGTATCCTAAGCCCTACCCTAACCCTAACCCTAACCCTAACCCTAAACTACCCTTTACTGCTTTTGCCTCCATTAGATTTCCTAAAAACTAGTGTTTTAAGGAACAGGTTAAAAAGAAAACCGTATGTGATTTTTTTATAATGTGTTTATTCTTTATCTTATCCTAGTGACTAAAATCTTCTCCATGGCTGGACCCCAAATAATATTCCTTTACGTGCTAAGTGGTATCTAGAGAGTGGGATAGGTTTAATAAATACCCTAATCCTAACGTGTACCCTAAACCTAACCCATACCCTAACCCTAACGCGTACCCTAACCCTAACCAAAACCCTAACCCGAACAAGTATGCTAATCCTAACCCGTACCCTAAACCAATCCCTAACCCTAAAACTAACCCTAACCCTAACCCTAACCCATAACCTACGCCGTACCCCCACCCGTACCCTAACCCGTATCCTAAGCCGTACCCTAATCCTAACCCTAACCCTAACCCTAACCGCTACCCTACGCCGTACCCTATCCCATACCCTAAGCGGTACCCTAAACCTAACGCTAACCCTAAACCTAACCCTAACCCCTACCCTACGCCGTACCCTCACCCGTAACCTATCCCATACCCTAAGCCGTACCCTAACCCTAACACTAACCCTAACCCTAAACCTAACCCCTACCCTACGTCGTACCCTCACCCGTACCCTATCCTATACCCTAAGCCGTACCCTAACCCTAACCCTAACCCTAACCTATACACTACGCCATACCCTCACCCGTACCCTAACCCGAACCCTAAGCCGTACCCTAACCCTAACCCTAACCCTAACCTATACACTACGCCGTACCCTCACCCGTACCCTAACCCGTACCCTAAGCCGTACCCTAACCCTAACCCTAACCCTAACCCTAACACATACCCTACGCCGTACCCTAACCCGTACCCTAACCCGTATTCTAAGCCGTACCCTAACCATAACCAATACCCTACACAGTACCCTCACCCATACCCTCACCCGTACCCTAAGCCATACCCTAACCCTAACCCTAACCCTAACCTATACACTACACCATACCCTCACCCGTACCCTAACCCGTACCCTAAGCCGTACCCTAAACCTAACCCTAACCCTAAACCATACGCTACGCCGTACCCTCACCCGTACCCTAACCCGTATCCTAAGCCGTACCCTAACCCTAACCCTAACCCTAAACTATACCCTACGCCATAACCTCACCCGTACCCTAACCCGTACCCTAAGCCGTACCCTAACCCTAACCCTAACCCTAACCCTAACCCTAACCCATACCGTACGCCATACCCTAACACGTACCCTAACCCGTATCCTAAGCCGTACCCTAACCCTAACCAATACCCTACGCAGTATCCTCACCCATACCCTCACCCGTACCCTAAGCCGTACCCTAACCCTAACCCTAACCCTAACCCTAACCCTAACCCCTTCCCTATGCCATACCCTCACCTGTACCCTATCCCATAACATAAGCCGTACCATAACCCTAACACTAACCCTAACCCTAACCCATAACCTACGCCGTACCCTCACCCGTACCCTAACCCGTATCCTAAGCCGTACCCTAACCCTAACCCTAACCCTAACCCTAACCCATAACCTACGCCGTACCCTCACCCGTACCCTAACACGTACCCTAAGACGTACCGTAACCCTAACCCTAACACTAACCCTAACCCTAACCCACACTCTACGCCGTACCCTAACCCGTACCCTAACACGTATCCTAAGCCGTACCCTAACCCTAACCAACACCCTACGCAGTACCCTCACCCGTACCCTCACCCGTACCCTAAGCCATACCCTAACCCTAACCCTAACCCTAACCCTAACCCCTACCCTACGCCGTACCCTCACCCGTACCCTATTCCATACGCTAAGCCGTACCCTAACCCTAACAGTAACATTAACCCTAACCCTAACCCTAACCCATACCCTACGCCGTACCCTCGCCCATAACCTAATCCGTACCCTAAGCCGTACCCTAACCCTAACCCTAACCTATACACTACGCCGTATCCTCACCCGTTCTCTAACCCGTTCCCTAAGCCGTACCCTAACTCTAACCCTAACCCTAACCCTAACCCTTACCCATACCCTGCGCCGTACCCTAACCAATACAATAACCTGTATCCTAAGCCTTAGCCTAACCCTAACCAATGACCTACACAGTACCCTCACCCGTACCCTAAGCCATACCCTAACCCTAACCCTAACACTAACCCTAACCCTAAACCCTACCCTATGCCGTACCCTCACCCATACCCTATCCCATACCCTAAGCCGTACCCTAACCCTAACACTAACCCTAACCCTAACCCTAACTCTAAACTTCCCTTGACTGCTTTTGCCTCCAATAGATTTCCTAAGCACTAGTGTTTTAAGGAACAGGTTAAAAAGAAAATCCTAATGTGATTTTTTTATAATGTGTTTATTCTTTATCTTATCCTAGTGACGAAAATCTTCTCCATGGCTGGACCCTAAATAATATTCCTTTACGTGCTAAGTGGTATCTAGAGAGTGGGATAGGTTTAATAAATACCCTAATCCTAACGTGTACCCTAACCCTAACCCATACCCTAACTCTAATGCGTACCCTAAACCTAACCCAAACCCTAACCCTAACACGTACGCTAATCCTAACCCGTACCATAAACCAATCCCTAACCCTAAAACTACCCCTAACCCTAACCCTAACCCTAACCCATACGCTACGCCGTACCCTCACCCATACCCTAACCCGTATCCTAAGCCGTACCCTAATCCTAAACCTAACCCTAACCTCTGCCCTACGCCGTACCCTCACCCGTACCCTAACCCGTACCCAAAGCCTTACCCTAACCCTAACCCTAAACCTCACCCATACCCAACGCCGTAACCTAACCCATATCCTAACCCGTATCCTAAGCCGTACCCTAACCCTAACCAATAACCTACGCAGTACCCTCACCAGTACCCTCACCCGTATCCTAAGCCCTACCCTAACCCTAACCCTAACCCTAACCCTAAACTACCCTTTACTGCTTTTGCCTCCATTAGATTTCCTAAACACTAGTGTTTTAAGGAACAGGTTAAAAAGAAAACCTTATGTGATTTTTTTATAATGTGTTTATTCTTTATCTTATCCTAGTGACTAAAATCTTCTCCATGGCTGAACCCCAAATAATATTCCTTTACGTGCTAAGTGGTATCTAGAGAGTGGGATAGGTTTAATAAATACCCTAATCCTAAAGTGTACCCTAAACCTAACGCATACCCTAACCCTAACGCGTACCCTAACCCTAACCAAAACCCTAACCCGAACACGTATGCTAATCCTAACCCGTACCCTAAACCAATCCCTAACCCTAAAACTAACCCTAACCCTAACCCTAACCCTAACCCTAACCCTAAGCCGTACCCTAACCCTAACCCTAACCCTAACCTATACACTACGCCATACCCTCACTTGTACCCTAACCCGTACCCTAAGCCGTACCCTAAACCTAACCCTAACCCTAACCCTAACCCATACCGTACGCCATACCCTAACATGTACCCTAACCCATATCCTAAGCCGTACCCTAACCCTAACCAATACCCTATGCAGTATCCTCACCCATACCCTCACCCGTACCCTAAGCCGTACCCTAACCCTAACCCTAACCCTAACTCTAAACCCTACCCTATGCCATACCCTCACCTGTACCCTATCCCATAACTTAAGCCGTACCATAACCCTAACACTAACCCTAACCCTAACCCATAACCTACGCCGTACCCTCACCCGTACCCTATCCCATACGCTAAGCCGTACCCTAACCCTAACACTAACACTAACCCTAACCCTAACCCTAACCCTAACCCATACCCTATGCCGTACCCTCACCCGTAACCTAACCCGTACCCTAAGCCGTACCCTAACCCTAACCCTAACCTATACACTATGCCGTACCCTCACCCATACCCTAACTCGTACCTTAAGCCGTACCCTAACTCTAACCCTAACCCTAACCCTAACCCTTACCCTACGCCGTACCCTCACCCGTACCCTAACCCGTACCCTAAGACGTACCCTAACCCTAACCCTAACCCATACCCTACACCGTACCCTCACCCGTAACCTAACCCGTACCCTAAGCCGTACCCTAACCCTAACCCTAAACTATACACTACGCCGTAACCTCACCCGTACCCTAACCCGTACCCTAAGCCGTACCCTAACTCTAACCCTAACCCTAACCCTAACCCTTACCCATACCCTGCGCCGTACCCTAACCCATACAATAACCTGTATCCTAAGCCTTAACCTAACCCTAACCAATGACCTACACAGTACCCTCACCCGTACCCTAAGCCATACCCTAATCCTAACCCTAACACTAACCCTAACCCTAACTAACACTCTACGCCGTACCCTAACCCGTACCCTAACACGTATCCTAAGCCGTACCCTAACCCTAACCAATACCCTACGCAGTACCCTCACCCGTACCCTCACCCGTACCCTAAGCCATACCCTAACCCTAACCCTAAGACTACCCCTAACCCTAACCCTAACCCTAAACTACCCTTGATTGCTTTTGCCTCTATTAGATTTCCTAAGCACTAGTGTTTTAAGGAACAGGTTAAAAAGAAAATTCTAATGTGATTTTTTTATAATGTGTTTATTCTTTATCTTATCCTAGTGACTAAAATCTTCTCCATGGCTGGATCCCTAATAATATTCCTTTACGTGCTAAGTGGTATCTAGAGAGTGGGATAGGTTTAATAAATACCCTAATCCTAACGTGTACCCTAACCCTAAACCATACCCTAACCCTAACGCGTACCCTAACCCTGACCCAAAACCTAACCCTAACACGTACGCTAATCCTAACCCGTACCCTAAACCAATCCCTAACCCTAAAACTAACCCTAACCCTAACCCTAACCCTAACCCTTACCCTATGCCGTACCCTCACCCGTACCCTCACCCGTACCCTAAGACGTACCCTAACCCTAACCCTAACCCATACGCTACGCCGTACCCTCACCCGTACCCTAACCCGTATCCTAAGCCGTACCCTAACCCTAACCCTAACCGTAACCCTAACCCTAACCCATACCCTACGCCATACCCTAACCCGTACCCTAACCCGTATCATAAGCCGTATCCTAACCCTAACCAATACCCTACGCAGTACCCTCACCCGTACCCTCACCCGTACCCTAAGCCGTACCCTAACCCCAACCCTAACCCTAACTCTAACCCTAACCCCTACCCTACGCCGTACCCTCACCCGTACCCTATCCCATACGCTAAGCCGTACCCTAACCCTAACAGTAACACTAACCCTAACCCTAACCCTAACCCTAACCTCTACCCTACGCCGTACCCTCACCCGTACCCTAACCCGTACCCAAAGCCTTACCCTAACCCTAACCCTAACCCTCACCCATACCCAACGCCGTAACCTAAACCATATCCTAACCCGTATCCTAAGCCGTACCCTAACCCTAACCAATAACCTACGCAGTACCCTCACCAGTACCCTCACCCGTATCCTAAGCCCTACCCTAACCCTAACCCTAACCTTAACCCTAAACTACCCTTTACTGCTTTTGCCTCCATTAGATTTCCTAAACACTAGTGTTTTAAGGAACAGGTTAAAAAGAAAAACTTATGTGATTTTTTTATAATGTGTTTATTCTTTATCTTATCCTAGTGACTAAAATCTTCTCCATGGCTGAACCCCAAATAATATTCCTTTACGTGCTAAGTGGTATATAGAGAGTGGGATAGGTTTAATAAATACCCTAATCCTAAAGTGTACCCTAAACCTAACCCATACCCTAACCCTAACGCGTACCCTAACCCTAACGAAAACCCTAACCCGAACAAGTATGCTAATCCTAACCCGTACCATAAACCAATCCCCAACCCTAAAACTAACCCTAACCCTAACCCTAACCCTAACCCATAACCTACGCCGTACCCTCACCCGTACCCTAACCCGTACCCTAAGCCGTACCCTAACCCTAACCCTAACCCTAAACCATACGCTACGCCGTACCCTCACCCGTACCCTAACCCGTATCCTAAGCCGTACCCTTACCCTAACCCTAACACTAAACTATACCCTACGCCGTAACCTCACCCGTACCGTAACCCGTACCCTAAGCCGTACCCTAACCCTAACCCTAACCCTAACCCTAACCCATACCGTACGCCATACCCTAACACGTACCCTAACCCGTATCCTAAGCCGTACCCTAACCCTAACCAATAACCTACGCAGTATCCTCACCCATACCCTAACCCGTACCCTAAGCCGTACCCTAACCCTAACCCTAACCCTAACCCTAACCCCTACCCTATGCCATACCCTCACCTGTACCCTATCCCATAACCTAAGCCGTACCATAACCCTAACACTAACCCTAACCCTAACCCATAACCTACGCCGTACCCAAACCCGTACCCTAACCCGTATCCTAAGCCATACCCTAACCCTAACCCTAACCCTAACCCTAACCCATAACCTACGCCGTACCCTCACCCGTACCCTAACACGTACCATAAGACGTACCGTAACCCTAACCCTAACACTAACCCTAACCCTAACCCACACTCTACGCCGTACCCTAACCCGTACCCTAACACGTATCCTAAGCCGTACCCTAACCCTAACCAATACCCTACGCAGTACCCTCACCCGTACCCTCACCCGTACCCTAAGCCATACCCTAACCCTAACCCTAACACTAACCCTAACCCTAAACCCTACCCTATGCCGTACCCTCACCCATACCCTATCCCATACCCTAAGCCGTACCCTAACCCTAACACTAACCCTAACCCTAACCCTAACCCTAAACTACCCTTGACTGCTTTTGCCTCCATTGCATTTCCTAAGCACTAGTGTTTTAAGGAACAGGTTAAAAAGAAAATCCTAATGTGATTTTTTTATAATGTGTTTATTCTTTATCTTATGCTAGTGACTAAAATCTTCTCCATGGCTGGACCCTAAATAATATTCCTTTACGTGCTAAGTGGTATCTAGAGAGTGGGATAGGTTTAATAAATACCCTAATCCTAATGTGTACCCTAACCCTAACCCACACCCTAACCCTAATGCGTACCCTAACCCTAACCCAAACCCTAACCCTAACACGTACGCTAATCCAAACCCTTACCCTAAACCAATCCCTAACCCTAAAACTAACCCTAACCCTAACCCTAACCCTAACCCATACGCTACGCCGTACCCTCACCCATACCCTAACCCGTATCCTAAGCCGTACCCTAATCCTAAACCTAACCCTAACCTCTACCCTACGCCGTACCCTCACCCGTACCCTAACCCGTACCCAAAGCCTTACCCTAACCTTAACCCTAACCCTCACCCATACCCAACGCCGTAACCTAACCCATATCCTAACCCGTATCCTAAGCCGTACCCTAACCCTAACCAATAACATACGCAGTACCCTCACCAGTACCCTCACCCGTATCCTAAGCCCTAGCCTAACCCTAACCCTAACCCTAACCCTAACCCTAACCCCTACCCTACGCCGTACCCTCACCCGTACCCTATCCCATACCCTAAGCCGTACCCTAACCCTAACACTAACCCTAACCCTAACCCTAACCCTAAACTACCCTTGATTGCTTTTGCCTCTATTAGATTTCCTAAGCACTAGTGTTTTAAGGAACAGGTTAAAAAGAAAATCCTAATGTGATTTTTTTATAATGTGTTTATTCTTTATCTTATCCTAGTGACTAAAATCTTCTCCATGGCTGGATCCCTAATAACATTCCTTTACGTGCTAAGTGGTATCTAGAGAGTGGGATAGGTTTAATAAATACCCTAATCCTAACGTGTACCCTAACACTAACCTATACCCTAACCCTAACGCGTACCCTAACCCTAACCCAAAACCTAATCCTAACACGTACGCTAATCCTAACCCGTACCCTAAACCAATCCCTAACCCTAAAACTAACCCTAACCCTAACCCTAACCCATACGCTACGCCGTACCCTCACCCGTAACCTAACCCGTATCCTAAGCCGTACCCTAACCCTAACCCTAACCCTAACCCTAACCCATACCCTACGCCATACCCTAACCCGTACCCTAACCCGTATCCTAAGCCGTATCCTAACCCTAACCAATACCCTACGCAGTACCCTCACCCGTACCCTCACCCGTACCCTAAGCCGTACCCTAACCCCAACCCTAACCCTAACTCTAACCCTAACCCCTACCCTATGCCGTACCCTCACCCGTACCCTATCCCATACGCTAAGCCGTACCCTAACCCTAACACTAACACTAACCCTAACCCTAAACCTAACCCTAACCCATACCCTACGCCGTACCCTCACCCGTAACCTAACCCGTACCCTAAGCCGTACCCTAACCCTAACCCTAACCTATACACTATGCCGTACCCTCACCCGTACCCTAACCCGTACCGTAAGCCGTACCCTAACTCTAACCCTAACCCTAACCCTTACCCATACCCTGCCCCGTACCCTAACCCATACAATAACCTGTATCCTAAGCCTTAACCTAACCCTAACCAATGACCTACACAGTACCCTCACCCGTACCCTAAGCCATACCCTAACCCTAACCCTAACACTAACCCTAACCCTAAACCCTACCCTATGCCGTACCCTCACCCATACCCTATCCCATACCCTAAGCCGTACCCTAACCCTAACACTAACCCTAACCCTAACCCTAACCCTAAACTACCCTTGACTGCTTTTGCCTCCATTAGATTTCCTAAGCACGAGTGTTTTAAGGAACAGGTTAAAAAGAAAATCCTAATGTGATTTTTTTATAATGTGTTTATTCTTTATCTTATCCTAGTGACGAAAATCTTCTCCATGGCTGGACCCTAAATAATATTCCTTTACGTGCTAAGTGGTATCTAGAGAGTGGGACAGGTTTAATAAATACCCTAATCCTAACGTGTACCCTAACCCTAACCCATACCCTAACCCTAATGCGTACCCTAACCCTAACCCAAACCCTAACCCTAACACGTACGCTAATCCTAACCTGTACCCTAAACCAAGCCCTAACCCTAAAACTAACCCTAACCCTAACCCTAACCCATACGCTACGCAGTACCCTCACCCATACCCTAACCCGTATCCTAAGCCGTACCCTAACCCTAAAACTAACCCTAACCTCTACCCTATGCCGTACCCTCACCCGTACCCTAACCCGTACCCAAAGCCTTACCCTAACCCTAACCCTAACCCTCACCCATACCCAACGCCGTAACCTAACCCATATCCTAACCCGTATCCTAAGCCGTACCCTAACCCTAACCAATAACCTACGCAGTACCCTCACCAGTACCCTCACCCGTATCCTAAGCCCTACCCTAACCCTAACCCTAACCCTAACCCTAAACTACCCTTTACTGCTTTTGCCTCCATTAGATTTCCTAAACACTAGTGTTTAAAAGAACAGGTTAAAAAGAAAACCTTATGTGATTTTTTTATAATGTGTTTATTCTTTATCTTATCCTAGTGAATAAAATCTTGTCCATGGCTGAACCCCAAATAATATTCCTTTACGTGCTAAGTGGTATCTAGAAAGTGGGATAGGTTTAATAAATACCCTAATCCTAAAGTGTACCCTAAACCTAACCCATACCCTAACCCTAACGCGTACCCTAACCCTAACCAAAACCCTAACCCGAACAAGTATGCTAATCCTAACCCGTACCCTAAACCAATCCCTAACCCTAAAACTAACCCTAACCCTAACCCTAACCCATAACCTACGCCGTACCCTCACCCGTACCCTAACCCGTACCCTAAGCCGTACCCTAACCCTACCCCTAACCCTAAACCATACGCTACGCCGTACCCTCACCCGTACCCTAACCCGTATCCTAAGCCGTACCCTAACCCTAAACCTAACTCTAAACTATACCCTACGCCGTAACCTCACCCGTACCCTAAGCCGTACCCTAACCCTAACCCTAACCCTAACCCTAACCCATACCGTACGCCATAACCTAACACGTACCCTAACCCGTATCCTAAGCCGTACCCTAACCCTAACCAATACCCTACGCAGTATCCTCACCCATACCCTCACCCGTACCCTAAGCCATACCCTAACCCTAACCCTAACCCTAACCCTAACCCCTACCCTATGCCATACCCTCACCTGTACCCTATCTCATAACCTAAGGCGTACCATAACCCTAACACTAACCCTAACCGTAACCCATAACCTACGCCATACCCTCACCCGTACCCTAACCCGTATCCTAAGCCGTACCCTAACCCTAACCCTAACACTAACCCTAACCCATAACCTACGCCGTACCCTCACCCGTACCCTAACACGTACCCTAAGACGTACCGTAACCCTAACCCTAACACTAACCCTAACCCTAACCCACACTGTACGCCGTACCCTAACCCGTACCCTAAAACGTATCCTAAGCCGTACCCTAACCCTAACCAATACCCTACGCAGTACCCTCACCCGTACCCTCACCCGTACCCTAAGCCATACCCTAACCCTAAACCTAAGACTAACCCTAACCCTAACCCTAACCCTAAACTACCCTTGATTGCTTTTGCCTCTATTAGATTTCCTAAGCACTAGTGTTTTAAGGAACAGGTTAAAAAGAAAATCCTAATGTGATTTTTTTATAATGTGTTTATTCTTTATCTTATCCTAGTGACTAAAATCTTCTCCATGGCTGGATCCCTAATAATATCCCTTTACGTGCTAAGTGGTATCTAGAGAGTGGGATAGGTTTAATAAATACCCTAATCCTAACGTGTACCCTAACCCTAACCCATACCCTAACCCTAACGCGTACCCTAACCCTAACCCAAAACCTAACCCTAACACGTACGCTAATCCTAACCCGTACCCTAAACCAATCCCTAACCCTAAAACTAACCCTAACCCTAACCATAACCCTAACCCTTACCCTACGCCGTACCCTCACCCGTACCCTAACCCGTACCCTAAGACGTACCCTAACCCTAACCCTAACCCATACGCTACGCCGTACCCTCACCCGTACCCTAACCCGTATCCTAAGCCGTACCCTACCCCTAACCCTAACCCTAACCCTAACCCTAACCCATACCCTACGCCATACCCTAACCCGTACCCTAACCCGTATCCTAAGCCGTATCCTAACCCTAACCAATACCCTACGCAGTACCCTCACCCGTACCCTCACTCGTAAAGTAAGCCTTACCCTAACCCCAACCCTATCCCTAACTCTAACCCTAACCCCTACCCTACGCCGTACCCTCACCCGTATCCTATCCCATATGCTAAGCCGTACCCTAACCCTAACAGTAACACTAACCCTAACCCTAACCCTAACCCATACCCTACGCCGTACCCTCACCCGTAACCTAACCCGTACCCTAAGCCGTACCCTAACCCTAACCCTAACCTATACACTACGCCGTACCCTCACCCGTAACCTAACCCGTACCCTAAGCCGTACCCTAACTCTAACCCTAACCCTAACCCTAACCCTTACCCATACCCTGCGCCGTACCCTAACCCATACAATAACCTGTATCCTAAGACTTAACCTAACCCTATCCAATGACCTACACAGTACCCTCACCCGTACCTTAAGCCATACCCTAACCCTAACCCTAACACTAACCCTAACCCTAAACACTACCCTATGCCGTACCCTCACCCATACCCTATCCCATACCCTAAGCCGTACCCTAACCCTAACACTAACCCTAACCCTAACCCTAACCCTAACCCTAACCCTAACCCTAAACTACCCTTGACTGCTTTTGCCTCCATTAGATTTCCTAAGCACTAGTGTTTTAAGGAACAGGTTAAAAAGAAAATCCTAATGTGATTTTTTTATAATGTGTTTATTCTTTATCTTATCCTAGTGACGAAAATCTTCTCCATGGCTGGACCCCAAATAATATTCCTTTACGTGCTAAGTGGTATCTAGAGAGTGGGATAGGTTTAATAAATACCCTAATCCTAACGTGTACCCTAACCCTAGCCCACACCCTAACCCTAATGCGTACCCTAACCCTAACCCAAACCCTAACCCTAACACGTACGCTAATCCTAACCCGTACCCTAAACCAATCCCTAACCCTAAAACTAACCCTAACCCTAACCCTAACCCTAACCCATACGCTACGCCGTACCCTCACCCAAACCCTAACCCGTATCCTAAGCCGTACACTAACCTTAAACCTAACCCTAACCTCTACCCTACGCCGTACCCTCACCCGTACCCTAACCCGTACCCAAAGCCTTACCCTAACCCTAACCCTAACCCTCACCCATACCCAACACCGTAACCTAACCCATATCCTAACCCGTATCCTAAGCCGTACCCTAACCCTAACCAATAACCTACGCAGTACCCTCACCAGTACCCTCACCCGTATCCTAAGCCCTACCCTAACCCTAACCCTAACCCTAACCCTAAACTACCCTTTACTGCTTTTGCCTCCATTAGGTTTCCTAAACACTAGTGTTTTAAGGAACAGGTTAAAAAGAAAACCTTATGTGATTTTTTTATAATGTGTTTATTCTTTATCTTATCCTAGTGACTAAAATCTTCTCCATGGCTGAACCCCAAATAATATTCCTTTACGTGCTAAGTGGTATCTAGAGAGTGGGATAGGTTTAATAAATACCCTAATCCTAAAGTGTACCCTAAACCTAACCCATACCCTAACCCTAACGCGTACCCTAACCCTAACCAAAACCCTAACCCGAACAAGTATGCTAATCCTAACCCATACCCTAAACCAATCCCTAACCCTAAAACTAACCCTAACCCTAACCCTAAACCTAACCCATAACCTACGCCGTACCCTCACCCGTACCCTAACCCGTAACCTAAGCCGTACACTAACCCTAACCCTAACCCTAACCCATACGCTACGCTGTACCCTCACCCGTACCCTAACCCGTATCCAAAGCCGTACCCTAACCCTAACCCTAACCCTAACCCTAACCCTAACCCTAACCCATACCGTACGCCATACCCTAACACGTACCCTAACCCGTATCCTAAGCCGTACCCTAACCCTAACCAATACCCTACGCAGTATCCTCACCCATACCCTCACCCGTACCCTAACCCGTACCCTAAGCCGTACCCTAACTCTAACCCTAACCCTAACCCTAACCCTTACCCATACCCTGCGCCGTACCCTAACCCATACAATAACCTGTATCCTAAGCCTTAACCTAACCCTAACCAATGACCTACACAGTACCCTCACCCGTACCCTAAGCCATACCCTAACCCTAACACTAACCCTAACCCTAAACCCTACCCTATGCCGTACCCTCACCCATACCCTATCCCATAGCCTAAGCCGTACCCTAACCCTAACACTAACCCTAACCCTAACCCATAACCTACGCCGTACCCTCACCCGTACCCTAACCCGTACCCAAAGCCTTACCCTAACCCTAACCCTAACCCTCACCCATACCCAACGCCGTAACCTAACCCATATCCTAACCCGTATCCTAAGCCGTACCCTAACCCTAACCAATAACCTACGCAGTACCCTCAACAGTACCCTCACCCGTACCCTAAGCCGTACCCTAACCCTAACCCTAACCCTAACCCTAACCCATACGCTAAGCCGTACCCTCACCCGTACCCTAAACCGTATCCTAAGCTGTACCCTAACTCTAACCCTAACCTATACCCTACGTCGTACCATCAACCGTACCCTAACCCGTACCCTACGCCGTACCCTAACACTAACCCTAAACCTAACCCTAACCTGTACCCTACGCCGTACCCTAACCCGTACCCTAACCGTAACCTAAGCCGTATCCTAACCCTAACCAATACCCTACGCAGTACCCTCACCAGTACCCTCACCCGTACCCTAAGCCGTACCCTAAACCTAACCCTAACCCTAACCCTAACCCATACCCTACGCGATACCCTAACCCGTACCCTAACCCGTACCCTAAGCCGTACCCTAACTCTAACCCTAACCCTAACCCTAACCCTTACCCATACCCTGCGCCGTACCCTAACACATACAATAACCTGTATCCTAAGCCTTAACCTAACCCTAACCAATGACCTACACAGTACCCTCACCCGTACCCTAAGCCATACCCTAACCCTAACCCTAACACTAACCCTAACCCTAAAACCTACCCTATGCCGTACCCTCACCCATACCCTATCCCATACCCTAAGCCGTACCCTAACCCTAACACTAACCCTAACCCTAACCCTAAACTACCCTTGACTGCTTTTGCCTCCATTAGATTTCCTAAGCACTAGTGTTTTAAGGAACAGGTTAAAAAGAAAATCCTAATATGATTTTTTTATAATGTGTTTATTCTTTATCTTATCCTAGTGACGAAAATCTTCTCCATGGCTGGACCCTAAATAATATTCCTTTACGTGCTAAGTGGTATCTAGAGAGTGGGATAGGTTTAATAAATACCCTAATCCTAACGTGTACCCTAACCCTAACCCATACCCTAACCCTAATGCGTACCCTAACCCTAACCCAAACCCTAACCCTAACACGTACGCTAATCCTACCCCGTACCCTAAACCAATCCCTAACCCTAAAACTAACCCTAACCCTAACCCTAACCCTAACCCATACGCTACGCCGTACCCTCACCCATACCCTAACCCGTATCCTAAGCCGTACCCTAACCCTAACCAATAACCTACACAGTACCCTCACCAGTACCCTCACCCGTATCCTAAGCCCTACCCTAACCCTAACCCTAACCCTAACCCTAAACTACCCTTGACTGCTTTTGCCTCCATTAGATTTCCTAAGCACTAGTGTTTTAAGGAACAGGTTAAAAAGAAAATCCTAATGTGATTTTTTTATAATGTGTTTATTCTTTATCTTATCCTAGTGACGAAAATCTTCTCCATGGCTGGACCCTAAATAATATTCCTTTACGTGCTAAGTGGTATCTAGAGAGTGGGATAGGTTTAATAAATACCCTAATCCTAACGTGTACCCTAAGCCTAGCCCACACAATAACCCTAATGCGTACCCTAACCCTAACCCAAACCCTAACCCTAACACGTACGCTAATCCTAACCCGTACCTTAAACCAATCCCTAACCCTAAAACTAACCCTAACCCTAAACCTAACCGTAACCCATACGCTACGCCGTACTCTCACCCATACCCTAACCCGTATCCTAAGCCGTACCCTAACCTTAAACCTAAGCCTAACCTCTACCCTACGCCGTACCCTCACCCGTACCCTAACCCGTACCCAAAGCCTTACCCTAACCCTAACCCTAACCCTCACCCATACCCAACACCGTAACCTAACCCATATCCTAACCCGTATCCTAAGCCGTACCCTAACCCTAACCAATAACCTACGCAGTACCCTCACCAGTACCCTCACCCGTATCCTAAGCCCTACCCTAACCCTAACCCTAACCCTAACCCTAAACTACCCTTTACTGCTTTTGCCTCCATTAGATTTCCTAAACACTAGTGTTTTAAGGAACAGGTTAAAAAGAAAACCTTATGTGATTTTTTTATAATGTGTTTATTCTTTATCTTATCCTAGTGACTAAAATCTTCTCCATGGCTGAACCCCAAATAATATTCCTTTACGTGCTAAGTGGTATCTAGAGAGTGGGATAGGTTTAATAAATACCCTAATCCTAAAGTGTACCCTAAACCTAACCCATACCCTAACCCTAACGCGTACCCTAACCTTAACCAAAACCCTAACCCGAACAAGTATGCTAATCCTAACCCATACCCTAAACCAATCCCTAACCCTAAAACTAACCCTAACCCTAACCCTAACCCTAACCCATAACCTACGCCGTACCCTCACCCGTACCCTAACCCGTACCCTAAGCCGTACCCTAACCCTAACCCTAACCCTAACCCATACGCTACGCCGAACCCTCACCCGTACCCTAACCCGTATCCTAAGCCGTACCCTAACCCTAACCCTAACCCTAACCCTAACCGCTACCCTACGCCGTACCCTATCCCATACCCTAAGCGGTACCCTAACCCTAACACTAACCCTAAACCTAACCCTAAACCCTACCCTACGCCGTACCCTTACCCGTAACCTATCCCATACCCTAAGCCGTACCCTAACCCTAACACTAACCCTAACCCTAAACCTAACCCCTACCCTACGCCGTACCCTCACCCGTACCCTATCCCATACCCTAAGCCGTACCCTAAACCTAACCCTAACCTATACACTACGCCGTACCCTCACCCGTACCCTAACCCGTACCCTAAGCCGTACCCTAACCCTAACCCTAACCCTAACCCTAACCCTAACCCATACCTTATGCCGTACCCTAACCCGTACCCTAACCCGTATTCTAAGCCGTACCCTAACCATAACCAATACCCTACACCGTACTCTCACCCGTACCCTCACCGTACCCTAAGCCATACCCTAACCCTAACCCTAACCTATACACTACGCCATACCTTCACCCGTACCGTAACCCGTACCCTAAGCCGTACCCTAACCCTAACCCTAACCCTAAACCGTACGCTATGCCGTACCCTCACCCGTAACCTAACCCGTATCCTAAGCCGTACCCTAACCCTAACCCTAACCCTAAACTATACCATACGCCGTAACCTCACCCATACCCTAACCCGTATCCTAAGCCGTACCCTAACCCTAACCCTAACCCTAAACTATACCCTACGCCGTAACCTCACCCGTACCCTAACCCGTACCCTTAGCCGTACCCTACCCCTAACCCTAACCCTAACTCTAACCCTCACCCTAATCCATACCGTACGCCATACCCTAACACGTACCCTAACCCGTATCCTAAGCCGTACCCTAACCCTAACCAATACCCTACGCAGTATCCTCACCCATACCCTCACCCGTACCCGAAGCCGTACCCTAACCCTAACCCTAACCCTAACCCCTACCCTATGCCATACCCTCACCTGTACCCTATCCCATAACCTAAGCCGTACCATAACCCTAACACTAACCCTAACCCTAACCCATAACCTACGCCGTACCCTAACCCGTATCCTAAGCCGTAACCTAACCCTAACCCTAACCCTAACCCTAACCCATAACCTACGCCGTACCCTCACCCGTACCCTAACACGTACCCTAAGACGTACCGTAACCCTAACCCTAACACTAACCCTAACCCTAACCCACACCCTACACCGTACCCTAACCCGTACCCTAACACGTATCCTAAGCCGTACCCTAACCCTAACCAATACCCTACGCAGTACCCTCACCCGTACCCTAAGCCATACCCTAACCCTAACCCTAACCCTAACCCTAACCCTTACCCTACGCCGTACCCTCACCCGTACCCTAACCCATACCCTAAGACGTACCCTAACCCTAACCCTAACCCATACGCTACGCCGTACCCTCACCCATACCCTAACCCGTATCCTAAGCCGTACCCTAACCCTAACCCTAACCCTAACCCTAACCCTAACCCATACCCTACGCCATACCCTAACCCGTACCCTAACCCGTATCCTAAGCCATATCCTAACCCTAACCAATACCCTACGCAGTACCCTGACCCGTACCCTCACCTGTACCCAAAGCCATACCCTAACACCAACCCTAACCCTAACTCTAACCCTAACCCCTACCCTACGCCGTACCCTCACCCGTACCCTATCCCATACGCTAAGCCGTACCCTAACCCTAACACTAACACTAACCCTAACCCTAACCCTAACACATACCCTACGCCGTACCCTCACCCGTAACCTAATCCGTACCCTAAGCCGTACCCTAACCCGAACCCTAACCTATACACTACGCCGTACCCTCACCCGTACCCTAAACCGTACCCTAAGCCGTACCCTAACTCTAACCCTAACCCTAACCCTAACCCTTACCCATAACCTGCGCCGTACCCTAACCCATACAATAACCTGTATCCTAAGCCTTAACCTAACCCTAACCAATGACCTACACAGTACCCTCACCGGTACCCTAAGCCATACCCTAACCCTAACCCTAACACTAACCCTAACCCTAAACCCTACCCTATGCCGTACCCTCACCCATACCCTATCCCATAGCCTAAGCCGTACCCTAACCCTAACACTAACCCTAACCCTAACCCATAACCTACGCCGTACCCTCACCCGTACCCTAACCCGTACCCAAAGCCTTACCCTAACCCTAACCCTAACCCTCATCAATACCCAACGCCGTAACCTAACCCATATCCTAACCCGTATCCTAAGCCGTACCCTAACCCTAACCAATAACCTACGCAGTACCCTCACCAGTACCCTCACCCGTACCCTAAGCCGTACCCTAACCCTAACCCTAACCCTAACCCATACGCTACACCGTACCCTCACCCGTACCCTAAACCGTATCCTAAGCCGTACCCTAACCCTAAACCTAACCTATACCCTACGTCGTACCATCAACCGTACCCTAACCCGTACCCTATGCCGTACCCTAACCCTAACCCTAAACCTAACCCTAACCTGTACCCTACGCCGTACCCTAACCCGTACCCTAACCGTATCCTAAGCCGTATCCTAACCCTAACTAATACCCTACGCAGTACCCTCACCAGTACCCTCACCCGTACCCTAAGCCGTACCCTAAACCTAACCCTAACCCTAACCCTAACCCTAACCCATACCCTACGCCATACCCTAACCCGTACCCTAACCCGTATCCTAAGCCGTATCCTAACCCTAACCAATACCCTACGCAGTAACCTCACCCGTACCCTCACCCGTACCCTAAGCCGTACCCTAACCCCAACCCTAACCCTGACTCTAACCCTAATCCCTACCCTACGCCGTACCCTCACCCGTACCCTATCCCATACGCTAAGCCGTACCCTAACCCTAACACTAAGACTAACCCTAACCCTAACCCTAACCCATACCCTACGCCGTACCCTCACCCGTAACCTAACCCGTACCCTAAGCCGTACCCTAACCCTAACCCTAACCTATACACTACGCCGTACCCTCACCCGTACCCTAACCCGTACCCTAAGCCGTACCCTAAACCTAACCCTAACCCTAACCCTAACCCATACCCTACGCGATACCCTAACCCGTACCCTAACCCGTACCCTAAGCCGTACCCTAACTCTAACCCTAACCCGTACCCTAACCCTTACCCATACCCTGCGCCGTACCCTAACACATACAATAACCTGTATCCTAAGCCTTAACCTAACCCTAACCAATGACCTACACAGTACCCTCACCCGTACCCTAAGCCATACCCTAACCCTAACCCTAACACTAACCCTAACCCATACGCTACGCCGTACCCTCACCCATACCCTAACCCGTATCCTAAGCCGTACCCTAACCCTAACCAATAACCTACGCAGTACCCTCACCAGTACCCTCACCCGTATCCTAAGCCCTACCCTAACCCTAACCCTAACCCTAACCCTAAACTACCCTTTACTGCTTTTGCCTCCATTAGATTTCCTAAACACTAGTGTTTTAAGGAACAGGTTAAAAAGAAAACCTTATGTGATTTTTTTATAATGTGTTTATTCTTTATCTTATCCTAGTGACTAAAATCTTCTCCATGGCTGAACCCCAAATAATATTCCTTTACGTGCTAAGTGGTATCTAGAGAGTGGGATAGGTTTAATAAATACCCTAATCCTAAAGTGTACCCTAAACCTAACCCATACCCTAACCCTAACGCGTACCCTAACCCTAACCAAAACCCTAACCCGAACACGTATGCTAATCCTAACCCGTACCCTAAACCAATCCCTAACCCTAAAACTAACCCTAACCCTAACCCTAACCCTAACCCATAACCTACGCCGTACCCTCACCCGTACCCTAACCCGTACTCTAAGCCGTACCCTAACCCCAACCCTAACCCTAAACCATACGCTACGCCGTACCCTCACCAATACCCTAACCCGTATCCTAAGCCGTACCCTAACCCTAACCCTAAACTATACCCTATACCGTAACCTCACCCGTACCCTAACCCGTACCCTAAGCCGTACCCTAACCCTAACCCTGACCCTAACCCTAACCCTAACCCTAACCCATACCGTACGCCATACCCTAACACGTACCCTAACCCGTATCCTAAGCCGTACCCTAACCCTAATCAATACCCTACGCAGTATCCACACCCATACCCTCACCCGTACCCTAAGCCGTACCCTAACCCTAACCCTAACTCTAACCCTAACCCTAACCCCTACCCTATGCCATACCCTCACCTGTACCCTATCCCATAACCTAAGCCGTACCATAACCCTAACACTAACCCTAACCCTAACCCATAACCTACGCCGTACCGTCACCCGTACCCTAACACGTACCCTAAGACGTACCGTAACCCTAACCCTAACACTAACCCTAACCCACACTCTACGCCATACCCTAACCCGTACCCTAACACGTATCCTAAGCCGTACCCTAACCCTAACCAATACGCTACTCAGTACCGTCACCCGTACCCTCACCCGTACTCTAAGCCATACCCTAACCCTAACCCTAACCCCTACCCTACGCCGTACCCTCACCCGTACCCTATCCCATACCCTAAGCCGTACCCTAACCCTAACACTAACCCTAACCCTAAACTACCCTTGATTGCTTTTGCCTCTATTAGATTTCCTAAGCACTAGTGTTTTAAGGAACAGGTTAAAAAGAAAATCCTAATGTGATTTTTTTATAATGTGTTTATTCTTTATCTTATCCTAGTGACTAAAATCTTCTCCATGGCTGGATCCCTAATAATATTCCTTTACGTGCTAAGTGGTATCTAGAGAGTGGGATAGGTTTAATAAATACCCTAATCCTAACGTGTACCCTAACCCTAACCCATACCCTAACCCTAACGCGTACCCTAACCCTAACCCAAAACCTAACCCTAACACGTACGCTAATCCTAACCCGTACACTAAACCAATCCCTAACCCTAAAACTAACCCTAACCCTAACCCTAACCCTTACCCATAACCTGCGCCGTACCCTAACCCATACAATAACCTGTATCCTAAGCCTTAACCTAACCCTAACCAATGACCTACACAGTACCCTCACCGGTACCCTAAGCCATACCCTAACCCTAACCCTAACACTAACCCTAACCCTAAACCCTACCCTATGCCGTACCCTCACCCATACCCTATCCCATAGCCTAAGCCGTACCCTAACCCTAACACTAACCCTAACCCTAACCCATAACCTACGCCGTACCCTCACCCGTACCCTAACCCGTACCCAAAGCCTTACCCTAACCCTAACCCTAACCCTCATCAATACCCAACGCCGTAACCTAACCCATATCCTAACCCGTATCCTAAGCCGTACCCTAACCCTAACCAATAACCTACGCAGTACCCTCACCAGTACCCTCACCCGTACCCTAAGCCGTACCCTAACCCTAACCCTAACCCTAACCCATACGCTACACCGTACCCTCACCCGTACCCTAAACCGTATCCTAAGCCGTACCCTAACCCTAAACCTAACCTATACCCTACGTCGTACCATCAACCGTACCCTAACCCGTACCCTATGCCGTACCCTAACCCTAACCCTAAACCTAACCCTAACCTGTACCCTACGCCGTACCCTAACCCGTACCCTAACCGTATCCTAAGCCGTATCCTAACCCTAACTAATACCCTACGCAGTACCCTCACCAGTACCCTCACCCGTACCCTAAGCCGTACCCTAAACCTAACCCTAACCCTAACCCTAACCCTAACCCATACCCTACGCCATACCCTAACCCGTACCCTAACCCGTATCCTAAGCCGTATCCTAACCCTAACCAATACCCTACGCAGTAACCTCACCCGTACCCTCACCCGTACCCTAAGCCGTACCCTAACCCCAACCCTAACCCTGACTCTAACCCTAATCCCTACCCTACGCCGTACCCTCACCCGTACCCTATCCCATACGCTAAGCCGTACCCTAACCCTAACACTAAGACTAACCCTAACCCTAACCCTAACCCATACCCTACGCCGTACCCTCACCCGTAACCTAACCCGTACCCTAAGCCGTACCCTAACCCTAACCCTAACCTATACACTACGCCGTACCCTCACCCGTACCCTAACCCGTACCCTAAGCCGTACCCTAAACCTAACCCTAACCCTAACCCTAACCCATACCCTACGCGATACCCTAACCCGTACCCTAACCCGTACCCTAAGCCGTACCCTAACTCTAACCCTAACCCGTACCCTAACCCTTACCCATACCCTGCGCCGTACCCTAACACATACAATAACCTGTATCCTAAGCCTTAACCTAACCCTAACCAATGACCTACACAGTACCCTCACCCGTACCCTAAGCCATACCCTAACCCTAACCCTAACACTAACCCTAACCCATACGCTACGCCGTACCCTCACCCATACCCTAACCCGTATCCTAAGCCGTACCCTAACCCTAACCAATAACCTACGCAGTACCCTCACCAGTACCCTCACCCGTATCCTAAGCCCTACCCTAACCCTAACCCTAACCCTAACCCTAAACTACCCTTTACTGCTTTTGCCTCCATTAGATTTCCTAAACACTAGTGTTTTAAGGAACAGGTTAAAAAGAAAACCTTATGTGATTTTTTTATAATGTGTTTATTCTTTATCTTATCCTAGTGACTAAAATCTTCTCCATGGCTGAACCCCAAATAATATTCCTTTACGTGCTAAGTGGTATCTAGAGAGTGGGATAGGTTTAATAAATACCCTAATCCTAAAGTGTACCCTAAACCTAACCCATACCCTAACCCTAACGCGTACCCTAACCCTAACCAAAACCCTAACCCGAACACGTATGCTAATCCTAACCCGTACCCTAAACCAATCCCTAACCCTAAAACTAACCCTAACCCTAACCCTAACCCTAACCCATAACCTACGCCGTACCCTCACCCGTACCCTAACCCGTACTCTAAGCCGTACCCTAACCCCAACCCTAACCCTAAACCATACGCTACGCCGTACCCTCACCAATACCCTAACCCGTATCCTAAGCCGTACCCTAACCCTAACCCTAAACTATACCCTATACCGTAACCTCACCCGTACCCTAACCCGTACCCTAAGCCGTACCCTAACCCTAACCCTGACCCTAACCCTAACCCTAACCCTAACCCATACCGTACGCCATACCCTAACACGTACCCTAACCCGTATCCTAAGCCGTACCCTAACCCTAATCAATACCCTACGCAGTATCCACACCCATACCCTCACCCGTACCCTAAGCCGTACCCTAACCCTAACCCTAACTCTAACCCTAACCCTAACCCCTACCCTATGCCATACCCTCACCTGTACCCTATCCCATAACCTAAGCCGTACCATAACCCTAACACTAACCCTAACCCTAACCCATAACCTACGCCGTACCGTCACCCGTACCCTAACACGTACCCTAAGACGTACCGTAACCCTAACCCTAACACTAACCCTAACCCACACTCTACGCCATACCCTAACCCGTACCCTAACACGTATCCTAAGCCGTACCCTAACCCTAACCAATACGCTACTCAGTACCGTCACCCGTACCCTCACCCGTACTCTAAGCCATACCCTAACCCTAACCCTAACCCCTACCCTACGCCGTACCCTCACCCGTACCCTATCCCATACCCTAAGCCGTACCCTAACCCTAACACTAACCCTAACCCTAAACTACCCTTGATTGCTTTTGCCTCTATTAGATTTCCTAAGCACTAGTGTTTTAAGGAACAGGTTAAAAAGAAAATCCTAATGTGATTTTTTTATAATGTGTTTATTCTTTATCTTATCCTAGTGACTAAAATCTTCTCCATGGCTGGATCCCTAATAATATTCCTTTACGTGCTAAGTGGTATCTAGAGAGTGGGATAGGTTTAATAAATACCCTAATCCTAACGTGTACCCTAACCCTAACCCATACCCTAACCCTAACGCGTACCCTAACCCTAACCCAAAACCTAACCCTAACACGTACGCTAATCCTAACCCGTACACTAAACCAATCCCTAACCCTAAAACTAACCCTAACCCTAACCCTAACCCTAACCCTTACCCTACGCCGTACCCTCACCCGTACCCTAACCCGTACCCTAAGACGTACCCTAACCCTAACCCTAACCCATACGCTACCCGTACCCTCACCCGTACCCTAAACCATATCCTAAGCCGTACCCTAACCCTAACCCTAACCCTAACCCTAACCCTAACCCATACCCTACGCCATACCCTAACCCGTACCCTAACCCGTATCCTAAGCCATATCCTAACCCTAACCAATACCCTACGCAGTACCCTCACCCGTACCCTCACCCGTACCCTAAGCCGTACCCTAACCCCAACCCTAACACTAACTCTAACCCTAACCCCTACCCTACGCTGTACCCTCACCCGTACCCTATCCCATACGCTAAGACGTACCCTAACCCTAACACTAACACTAACCCTAACCCTAACCCTAACCCATACCCTACGCCGTACCCTCACCCGTAACCTAACCCGTACCCTAAGTCGTACCCTAACCCTAACCCTAACCTATACACTACGCCGTACCCTCACCCGTACCCTAACCCGTACCCTAAGCCGTACCCTAACTCTAACCCTAACCCTAACCCTAACCCTTACCCATACCCTGCGCCGTACCCTAACCCATACAATAACCTGTATCCTAAGCCTTAACCTAACCCTAACCAATGACCTACACAGTACCCTCACCCGTACCCTAAGCCATACCCTAATCCTAACCCTAACACTAACCCTAACCCTAAAACCTACCCTATGCCGTACCCTCACCCATACCCTATCCCATACCCTAAGCCGTACCCTAACCCTAACACTAACCCTAACCCTAACTCTAACCCTAAATTACCGTTGACTGCTTTTGCCTCCATTAGATTTCCTAAGCACTAGTGTTTTAAGGAACAGGTTAAAAAGAAAATCCTAATGTGATTTTTTTATAATGTGTTTATTCTTTATCTTATCCTAGTGACTAAAATCTTCTCCATGGCTGTACCCTAAATAATATTCCTTTACGTGCTAAGTGGTATCTAGAGAGTGGGATAGGTTTAATAAATACCCTAATCCTAACGTGTACCCTAACCCTAACCCACACCTTAACCCTAATGCGTACCCTAACCCTAACCCAAACCCTAACCCTAACACGTACGCTAATCCTAACCCGTACCCTAAACCAATCCCTAACCCTAAAACTAACCCTAACCCTAACCCTAACCCTAACCCATACGCTACGCCGTACCCTCACCCATAGCCTAACCCGTATCCTAAGCCGTACCCTAACCCTAAACCTAACCCTAACCTCTACCCTACGCCGTACCCTCACCAGTACCCTCACCCGTACCCAAAGCCTTACCCTAACCCTAACCCTAACCCTCACCCATACCCAACACCGTAACCTAACCCATATCCTAACCCGTATCCTAAGCCGTACCCTAACCCTAACCAATAACCTACGCAGTACCCTTACCAGTACCCTCACCCGTATCCTAAGCCCTACCCTAACCCTAACCCTAACCCTAACCCTAAACTACCCTTTACTGCTTTTGCCTCCATTAGATTTCCTAAACACTAGTGTTTTAAGGAACAGGTTAAAAAGAAAACCTTATGTGATTTTTTTATAATGTGTTTATTCTTTATCTTATCCTAGTGACTAAAATCTTCTCCATGGCTGAACCCCAAATAATATTCCTTTACGTGCTAAGTGGTATCTAGAGAGTGGGATAGGTTTAATAAATACCCTAATCTTAAAGTGTACCCTAAACCTAACCCATACCCTAACCCTAATGCGTACCCTAACCCTAACCAAAACCCTAACCCGAACAAGTATGCTAATCCTAACCCGTACCCTAAAACAATCACTAACCTAAAACTAACCCTAACCCTAACCCTAACCCTAACCCATAACCTACGCCGTACCCTCACCCGTACCCTAACCCGTACCCTAAGCCGTACCCTAACACTAACCCTAACCCTAACCCATACGCTACGCCGTACCCTCACCCGTACCCTAACCCGTATCCTAAGCCGTACCCTAACCCTAACCCTAACCCTAACCCTAACCGCTACCCTACGCCGTACCCTATCCCATACCCTAAGCGGTACCCTAACCCTAACCCTAACCCTAACCCTAACCCGTATTCTAAGCCGTACCCTAACCATAACAAATACCCTACACAGTACCCTCACCCGTACCCTCACCCGTACCCTAAGCCATACCCTAACCCTAAACCTAACCCTAACCTATACACTACGCCATACCCTCACCCGTACCCTAACCCGTACCCTAAGCCGTACCCTAACCCTAACCCTAACCCTAAACCATACGCTATGCCGTACCCTCACCCGTACCCTAACCCGTATCCTAAGCCGTACCCTAACCCTAACCCTAACTCTAAACTATACCCTACGCCGTAACCTCACCCGTACCCTAACCCGTACCCTAAGCCGTACCCTAACCCTAACCCTAACCCTAACCCTAACCCATACCGTACGCCATACCCTAACACGTACCCTAACCCGTATTCTGAGCCGTACCCTAACCCTAACCAATACCCCACGCAGTATCCTCACCCATACCCTCACCCGTACCCTAAGCCGTACCCTAACCCTAACCCTAACACTAACCCTAACCCTAACCCCTACCCTATGCCATACCCTCACCTGTACCCTATCCCATAACCTAAGCCGTACCATAACCCTAACACTAACCCTATCCCTAACCCATAACCTACGCCGTACCCTCACCCGTACCCTAACCCGTATCCTAAGCCGTACCCTAACCCTAACCCTAACCCTAACTCTAACCCATAACCTACGCCGTACCCTCACCTGTACCCTAACACGTACCCTAAGACATACCGTAACCCTAACCCTAACACTAACCCTAACCCTAACCCACACTCTACGCCGTACCCTAACCCGTACCCTAACACGTATCGTAAGCCGTACCCTAACCCTAACCAATACCCTACGCAGTACCCTCACCTGTACCCTCACCCGTAACCTAACCCGTACCCTAAGCCATACCCTAACCCTAACCCTAACCTATACACTACGCCGTACCCTCACCCGTACCCTAACCCGTACCCTAAGCTGTACCCTAACTCTAACCCTAACCCTATCCCTAACCCTTACCCATACCCTGCGCCGTACCCTAACCCATACAATAACCTGTATCCTAAGCCTTAACCTAACCCTAACCAATGACCTACACAGTACCCTCACCCGTACCCTAAGCCATACCCTAACCCTAACCCTAACACTAACCTTAACCCTAAACCCTACCCTATGCCGTATCCTCACCCGTACCCTATCCCGTACCCTAAGCCGTACCCTAACCCTAACACTAACCCTAACCCTAACCCTAAACTACCCTTGACTGCTTTTGCCTCCATTAGATTTCCTAAGCACTAGTGTTTTAAGGAACAGGTTAAAAAGAAAATCCTAATGTGATTTTTTTATAATGTGTTTATTCTTTATCTTATCCTAGTGACGAAAATCTTCTCCATGGCTGGACCCTAAATAATATTCCTTTACGTGCTAAGTGGTATCTAGAGAGTGGGATAGGTTTAATAAATACCCTAATCCTAACGTGTACCCTAACCCTAACCCATACCCTAACCCTAATGCGTACCCTAACCCTAACCCAAACCCTATCCCTAACACGTACGCTAATCCTAACCCGTACCCTAAACCAATCCCTAACCCTAAAACTAACCATAACCCTAACCCTAACCCTAACCCATACGCTACGCCGTACCCTCACCCATACCCTAACCCGTATCCTAAGCCGTACCCTAACCCTAAACCTAACCCTAACCTCTACCCTACGCCGTACCCTCACCCGTACCCTAACCCGTACCCAAAGCCTTACCCTAACCCTAACCCTAACCCTCACCCATACCCAACGCCGTAACCTAACCCATATCCTAACCCGTATCCTAAGCCGTACCCTAAGCCTAACCAATAACCTATGCAGTACCCTCACCAGTACCCTCACCTGTATCCTAAGCCCTACCCTAACACTAACCCTAACCCTAACCCTAAACTACCCTTTACTGCTTTTGCCTCCATTAGATTTCCTAAACACTAGTGTTTTAAGGAACAGGTTAAAAAGAAAACCTTATGTGATTTTTTTATAAAGTGTTTATTCTTTATCTTATCCTAGTGACTAAAATCTTCTCCATGGCTGAACCCCAAATAATATTCCTTTACGTGCTAAGTGGTATCTAGAGAGTGGGATAGGTTTAATAAATACCCTAATCCTAAAGTGTACCCTAAACCTAACCCATACCCTAACCCTAACGCGTACACTAACCCTAACCAAAAACCTAACCCGAACACGTATGCTAATCCTAACCCGTACCCTAAACCAATCCCTAACCCTAAAACTAACCCTAACCCTAACCCTAACCCATAACCTACACCGTACCCTCACCCGTACCCTAACCCGTACCCTAAGCCGTACCCTAACCCTAACCCTAACCCTAAACCATACGCTACGCCGTACCCTCACCCGTACCCTAACCCGTATCCTAAGCCTTACCCTAACCCTAACCCTAACCCTAAACTATACCCTACGCCGTAACCTCACCCGTACCCTAACCCGTACCCTAAGCCGTACCCTAACCCTAACCCTAACCCTAACCCTAACCCTAACCCTAACCCATACCGTACGCCATAACCTAACACGTACCCTAACCCGTATCCTAAGCCGTACCCTAACCCTAACCAATACCCTACGCAGTATCCTCACCCATACCCTCACCCGTACCCTAAGCCGTACCCTTACCCTAACCCTAACCCTAACCCTAACCCTAACCCTAACCCCTACCCTATGCCATACCCTCACCTGTACCCTATCCCATAACTTAAGCCGTACCATAACCCTAACACTAACCCTAACCCTAAACCATAAACTACGCCGTACCCTCACCCGTACCCTAACCCGTATCCTAAGCCGTACCCTAACCCTAACCCTAACCCTAACCCATAACCTACGCCGTACCCTCATCCGTACCCTAAAACGTACCCTAAGACGTACCGTAACCCTAACCCTAACACTAACCCTAACCCTAACCCACACTCTACGCCGTACCCTAACCCGTACCCTAACACGTATCCTAAGCCGTACCCTAACCCTAAGCAATACCCTACGCAGTACCCTAACCCGTACCCTCACCCGTACCCTAAGCCATACCCTAACCCTAACCCTAACCCTAACTCTAACCCCTACCCTACGCCGTACCCTCACCCGTATCCTATCCCATACCCTAAGCCGTACCCTAACCCTAACACTAACCCTAACCCTAACCCTAACCCTAAACTACACTTGATTGCTTTTGCCTTTATTAGATTTCCTAAGCACTAGTGTCTTAAGGAACAGGTTAAAAAGAAAATCCTAATGTGATTTTTTTATAATGTGTTTATTCTTTATCTTATCCTAGTGAATAAAATCTTCTCCATGGCTGGATCCCTAATAATATTCCTTTACGTGCTAAGTGGTATCTAGAGAGTGGGATAGGTTTAATAAATACCCTAATCCTAACGTGTACCCTAACCCTAACCCATACCCTAACCCTAACGCGTACCCTAACCCTAACCCAAAACCTAACCCTAACACGTACGCTAATCCTAACCCGTACTCTAAACCAATCCCTAAACCTAAAACTAACCCTAACCCTAACCCTAACCCTAACCCTTACCCTACGCCGTACCCTCACACGTACCCTAACCCGTACCCTAAGACGTACCCTAACCCTAACCCTAACCCATACGGTACGCCGTACCCTCACCCGTACCCTAACCCGTATCCTAAGCCGTACCCTAACCCTAAACCTAACTCTAACCTCTACCCTACGCCGTACCCTCACCCGTACCCTAACCCGTACCCAAAGCCTTACCCTAACCCTAACCCTAACCCTCACCCATACCCAACGCCGTAACCTAACCCATATCCTAACCCGTATCCTAAGCCGTACCCTAACCCTAACCAATAACCTACGAAGTACCCTCACCAGTACCCTCACCCGTATCCTAAGCCCTACCCTAACCCTAACCCTAACCCTAACCCTAAACTACCCTTTACTGCTTTTGCCTCCATTAGATTTCCTAAACACTAGTGTTTTAAGGAACAGGTTAAAAAGAAAACCTTATGTGATTTTTTTATAATGTGTTTATTCTTTATCTTATCCTAGTGACTAAAATCTTCTCCATGGCTGAACCCCAAATAATATTCCTTTACGTGCTAAGTGGTATCTAGAGAGTGGGATAGGTTTAATAAATACCCAAATCCTAAAGTGTACCCTAAACCTAACCCATACCCTAACCCTAACGCGAACCCTAACCCTAACCAAAACCCTAACCCGAACAAGTATGCTAATCCTAACCCGTACCCTAAACCAATCCCTAACCCTAAAACTAACCCTAACCCTAACCCTAACCCTAACCCATAACCTATGCCGTACCCTCACCCGTACCCTACCCCGTATCCTAAGCCGTACCCTAACCCTAACCCTAACCCTAACCCTAACCGCTACCCTACGCCGTACCCTATCCCATACCCTAAGCGGTACCCTAACCCTAACACTAACCCTAAACCTAACCCTAACCCCTACCCTACGCCGTACCCTCAACCGTAACCTATCCCATACCCTAAGCCGTACCCTAACCCTAACACTAACCCTAACCCTAAACCTAAACCCTACCCTAAGCCGTACCCTCAAACGTACCCTATCCCGTACCCTAAGCCGTACCCTAACCCTAACCCTAACCCTGACCTATACACTACGCCGTACCCTCACCCGTACCCTAACCCGTACCCTAAGCCGTACCCTAACCCTAACCCTAACCCTAACCCTAACCCATACCCTACGCCGTACCCTAACCCGTACCCTAACCCGTATTCTAAGCCGTACCCTAACCATAACCAATACCCTACACAGTACCCTCACCCGTACCCTCACCCGTACCCTAAGCCATACCCTAACCCTAACCCTAACCCTAACCTATACACTACACCATACGCTCACCCGTACCCTAAGCCGTACCCTAAGCCGTACCCTAACCCTAACCCTAACCCTAAACAATACGCTACGCCGAACCCTCACCCGTACCCTAACCCGTATCCTAAGCCGTACCCTAACCCTAACCCGAACCCTAAACTATACCCTACGCCGTAACCTCACCCGTACCCTAACCCGTACCCTAAGCCGTACCCTAACCCTAACCCTAATCCTAACCCTTACCCTAACCCTAACCCATACCGTACGCCATACCCTAACACGTACCCTAACCCGTATCCTAAGCCGTACCCTAACCCTAACCAATAACCTACGCAGTATCCTCACCCATACCCTCACCCGTACCCTAAGCCATACCCTAACCCTAACCCTAACCCTAACCCTAACCCTAACCCCTACCCTATGCCATAGCCTCACCTGTACCCTATCCCATACCCTAAGCCGTACCATAACCCTAACACTAACCCTAACCCTAACCCATAACCTACGCCGTACCCTCACCCGTACCCTAACCCGTATCCTAAGGCGTACCCTAACCCTAACCCTAACCCTAAACCTAACCCATAACCTATGCCGTACCCTCACCCGTACCCTAACACGTACCCTAAGACGTACCGTAACCCTAACCCTAACACTAACCCTAACCCTAACACACACTCTACGCCGTACCCTAACCCGTACCCTACCACGTATCCTAAGCCGTACCCTAACCCTAAGCAATACCCTACGCAGTACCCTCACCCGTACCCTCACCCGTACCCTAAGCCATACCCTAACCCTAACCCTAACCCTAACCCTAAGCCCTACCCTACGCCGTACCCTCACCCGTACCCTATCCCATATGCTAAGCCGTACCCTAACCCTAACACTAACACTAACACTAACCCTAACCCTAACCCTAACCCATACCCTACGCCGTACCCTCACCCGTAACCTAACCCGTACCCTAAGCCGTACCCTAACCCTAACCCTAACCTATACACTATGCCGTACCCTCACCCGTACCCAAAGCCGTACCCTAACTCTAACCCTAACCCTAACCTTAACCCTTACCCATACCCTGCGCCGTACCCTAACCCATACAATAACCTGTATCCTAAGCCTTAACCTAACCCTAACCAATGACCTACACAGTACCCTCACCCGTACCCTAAGCCATACCCTAACCCTAACCCTAACACTAACCCTAACCCTAAACCCTACCCTATGCCGTACCCTCACCCATACCCTATCCCATACCCTAAGCCGTACCCTAACCCTAACACTAACCCTAACCCTAACCCTAAACTACCCTTGACTGCTTTTGCCTCCATTAGATTTCCTAAGCACTAGTGTTTTAAGGAACAGGTTAAAAAGAAAATCCTAATGTGATTTTTTAATAATGTGTTTATTCTTTATCTTATCCTAGTGACGAAAATCTTCTCCATGGCTGGACCCCAAATAATAATCCTTTACGTGCTAAGTGGTATCTAGAGAGTGGATAGGTTTAATAAATACCCTAATCCTAACGTGTACCCTAACCCTAACCCACACCCTAACCCTAATGCGTACCCTAACCCTAACCCAAACCCTAACCCTAACACGTACGCTAATCCTAACCCGTACCCTAAACCAATCCCTAACCCTAAAACTAACCCTAACCCTAACCCTAACCCTAACCCATACGCTACGCCGTACCCTCACCCATACCCTAACCCGTATCCTAAGCCGTACCCTAACCCTAAACCTAACCCTAACCTCTACCCTACGCCGTACCCTCACCCGTACCCTAACCCGTACCCAAAGCCTTACCCTAACCCTAACCTTAACCCTCACCCATACCCAATGCCGTAACCTAACCCATATCCTAATCCGTATCCTAAGCCGTACCCTAACCCTAACCAATAACCTACGCAGTACCCTCACCAGTACCCTCACCCGTATCCTAAGCCCTACCCTAACCCTAACCCTAACCCTAACCCTAAACTACCCTTTACTGCTTTTGCCTCCATTAGATTTCCTAAACACTAGTGTTTTAAGGAACAGGTTAAAAAGAAAACCTTATGTGATTTTTTTATAATGTGTTTATTCTTTATCTTATCCTAGTGACTAAAATCTTCTCCATGGCTGAACCCCAAATAATAATCCTTTACGTGCTAAGTGGTATCTAGAGAGTGGGATAGGTTTAATAAATACCCTAATCCTAAAGTGTACCCTAAACCTAACCCATACCCTAACCCTAACGCGTACCCTAACCCTAACCAATACCCTAACCCGAACACGTATGCTAATCCTAACCCGTACCCTAAACCAATCCCTAACCATAAAACTAACCCTAACCCTAACCCTAACCCTAACCCTAACCCTAACCCCTACCCTATGCCATACCCTCACCTGTACCCTATCCCATAACCTAGGCCGTACCATAACCCTAACACTAACCCTAACCCTAACCCATAACCTACGCTGTACCCTCACCCGTACCCTAACCCGTATCCTAAGCCGTACCCTAACCCTAACCCTAACCCTATCCCTAACCCATAACCTACGCCGTACCCTCACACGTACCCTAACACGTACCCTAAGACGTACCGTAACCCTAACCCTAACACTAACCCTAACCCTAACCCACACTCTACGCCGTACCCTAACCCTTACCCTAACACGTATCCTAAGCCGTACCCTAACCCTAACCAATACCCTATGCAGTACCCTCACCCGTACCCTCACCCGTACCCTAAGCCATACCCTAACCCCAACCCTAACCCTAAACCTAACCCCTACCCTATGCCGTACCCTCACCCGTACCCTATCCCATACCCTAAGCCGTACCCTAACCCTAACACTAACCCTAACCCTAACCCTAAACCTAAACTACCCTTGATTGCTTTTGCCTCTATTAGATTTCCTAAGCACTAGTGTTTTAAGGAACAGGTTAAAAAGAAAATCCTAATGTGATTTTTTTATAATGTGTTTATTCTTTATCTTATCCTAGTGACTAAAATCTTCTCCATGGCTGGATCCCTAATAATATTCCTTTACGTGCTAAGTGGTATCTAGAGAGTGGGATAGGTTTAATAAATACCCTAATCCTAACGTGTACCCTAACCCTACCCCATACCCTAACCCTAACGCGTACCCTAACCCTAACCCAAAACCTAACCCTAACACGTACGCTAATCCTAACCTGTACCCTAAACCAATCCCTAACCCTAACGCAGTACCCTCACCCGTACCCTCACCCGTACCCTAAGCCTTACCCTAACCCCAACCCTAACCCTAACTCTAACCCTAACCCCTACCCTACGCCGTACCCTCACCCGTACCCTATCCCATACGCTAAGCCGTACCCTAACCCTAACACTAACACTAACCCTAACCCTAACCCATACCCTACGCCGTACCCTCACCCGTACCCTAACCCGTACCCTAAGCCGTACCCTAACCCTAACCCTAACCCTAACCCATACGCTAGGCCGTACCCTCACCCGTACCCTAACCCGTATCCTAAGCCGTACCCTAACCCTAACCCTAACCCTAACTGCTACCCTACGCCGTACCCTATCCCATACCATAAGCGGTACCCTAACCCTAACACTAACCCTAACCCTAACCCATACCCTACGCCGTACCCTAACCCGTACCCTAACCCGTATTCTAAGCCGTACCCTAACCATAACCAATACCCTACACAGTACCCTCACACGTACCCTCACCCGTACCCTAAGCCATACCCTAACCCTAAACGTAACCCTAACTTATACACTATGCCTTACCCTCACCCGTACCCTAACCCGTACCCTAAGCCGTACCCTAACCCTAACCCTAACCCTAAACCATATGCTACGCCGTACCCTCACCCGTACCCTAACCCGTATCCTAAGCCGTACCCTAACCCTAACCCTAACTCTAAACTATACCCTACGCCGTAACCTCACCCGTACCCTAACCCGTACCCTAAGCCGTACCCTAACCCTAACCCTAACCCTAACCCTAACCCTAACCCATACCGTACGCCATACCCTAACACGTACCCTAACCCGTATCCTAAGCCGTACCCTAACACTAACCAATACCCTATGCAGTATCCTAACCCATACCCTCACACGTACCCTAAGCCGTACCCTAACCCTAACCCTAACCCTAACCCTAACCCTAACCCCTACCCTATGCCATACCCTCACCTGTACCCTATCCGATAACCTAAGCCGTACCATAACCCTAACACTAACCCTAACCCTAACCCATAACCTACGCCGTACCCTCACCCGTACCCTAACCCGTATCCTAAGCCGTACCCTAAACCTAACCCTAACCCTAAACCTAACCCATAACCTATGCCGTACCCTCACCCGTACCCTAACACGTACCCTAAGACGTACCGTAACCCTAACCCTAACACTAACCCTAACCCTAACCCACACTCTACGCCGTACCCTAACCCGTACCCTAACACGTATCCTAAGCCGTACCCTAACCCTAACCAATACCCTACGCAGTACCCTCACCCGTACCCTCACCCGTACCCTAAGCCATACCCTAACCCTAACCCTAACCCTAACCCTAAGCCCTACCCTACGCCGTACCCTCACCCGTACCCTATCCCATACGCTAAGCCGTACCCTAACCCTAACACTAACACTAACCCTAACCCTAACCCTAACCCATACCCTACGCCGTACCCTCACCCGTAACCTAACCCGTACCCTAAGCCGTACCCTAACCCTAACCCTAACCTATACACTACGCCGTACCCTCACCCGTACCCTAAGCCGTACCCTAACTCTAACCCTAACCCTAACCCTTACCCATACCCTGCGCCGTACCCTAACCCATACAATAACCCGTATCCTAAGCCTTAACCTAACCGTAACCAATGACCTACACAGTACCCTCACCCGTACCCTAAGCCATACCCTAACCCTAACCCTAACACTAACCCTAACCCTAAACCCTACCCTATGCCGTACCCTCACCCATACCCTATCCCATACCCTAAGCCGTACCCTAACCCTAACACTAACCCTAACCCTAACCCTAAACTACCCTTGACTGCTTTTGCCTCCATTAGATTTCCTAAGCACTAGTGTTTTAAGGAACAGGTTAAAAAGAAAATCCTAATATGATTTTTTTATAATGTGTTTATTCTTTATCTTATCCTAGTGACGAAAATCTTCTCCATGGCTGGACCCTAAATAATATTCCTTTACGTGCTAAGTGGTATCTAGAGAGTGGGATAGGTTTAATAAATACCCTAATCCTAACGTGTACCCTAACCCTAACCCATACCCTAACCCTAATGCGTACCCTAACCCTAACCCAAACCCTAACCCTAACACGTACGCTAATACTAACCCGTACCCTAAACCAATCCCTAACCCTAAAACTAACCCTAACCCTAACCCTAACCCTAACACATACGCTACGCCGTACCCTCACCCATACCCTAACCCGTATCCTAAGCCGTACCCTAACCCTAAACCTAACCCTAACCTCTACCCTACGCCGTACCCTCACCCGTACCCTAACCCGTACCCAAAGCCTTACCCTAACCCTAACCCTAACCCTCACCCATACCCAATGCCGTAACCTAACCCATATCCTAACCCGTATCCTAAGCCGTACCCTAACCCTAACCAATAACCTACGCAGTACCCTCACCAGTACACTCACCCATATCCTAAGCCCTACCCTAACCCTAACCCTAACCCTAACCCTAAACTACCCTTTACTGCTTTTGCCTCCATTAGATTTCCTAAACACTAGTGTTTTAAGGAACAGGTTAAAAAGAAAACCTTATGTGATTTTTTTATAATGTGTTTATTCTTTATCTTATCCAATGACTAAAATCTTCTCCATGGCTGAACCCCAATTAATAATCCTTTACGTGTTAAGTGGTATCTAGAGAGTGGGATAGGTTTAATAAATACCCTAATCCTAAAGTGTACCCTAAACCTAACCCGTACCCTAACCCTAACGCTTACCCTAACCCTAACCAAAACCCTAACCCGAACACGTATGCTAATCCTAACCCGTACCCTAAACCAATCCCTAACCATAAAACTAACCCTAACCCTAACCCTAACCCATAACGTACACCGTACCCTCACCCATACCCTATCCCATACCCTAAGCCGTACCCTAACCCTATCACTAACCCTAACCCTAACCCTAACCCTAAACTACCCTTGATTGCTTTTGCCTCTATTAGATTTCCTAAGCACTAGTGTTTTAAGGAACAGGTTAAAAAGAAAATCCTAATGTGATTTTTTTATAATGTGTTTATTCTTTATCTTATCCTAGTGACTAAAATCTTCTCCATGGCTGGATCCCTAATAATATTCCTTTACGTGCTAAGTGGTATCTAGAGAGTGGGATAGGTTTAATAAATACCCTAATCCTAACGTGTACCCTAACCCTAACCCATACCCTAACCCTAACGCGTACCCTAACCCTAACCCAAAACCTAACCCTAACACGTACGCTAATCCTAACCTGTACCCTAAACCAATCCCTAACCCTAAAACTAACCCTACCCCTTACCCTACGCCGTACCCGCACCCGTACCCTAACCCGTACCCTAAGACGTACCCTAACCCTAACCCTAACCCATACGCTACGCCGTACCCTCACCCGTACCCTAACCCGTATCCTAAGCCGTACCCTAACCCTAACCCTAACCCTAACCCTAACCCTAATCCTAACCCATACCCTACGCCATACCCTAACCCGTACACTAACCCGTATCCTAAGCCGTATCCTAACCCTAACCAATACCCTACGCAGTACCCTCACCCGTACCCTCACCCGTACCGTAAGCCGTACCCTAACCCCAACCCTAACCCTAACTCTAACCCTTACCCCTACCCTACGCCGTACCCTCACCCGTACCCTTTCCCATACGCTAATCCGTACCCTAACCCTAACACTAACACTAACCCTAACCCTAACCCTAACCCATACCCTACGCCGTACCCTCACCCGTAACCTAACCCGTACCCTAAGCCGTACCCTAACCCTAACCCTAACCTATACACTACGCCGTACCCTCACCCGTACCCTAACCCGTACCCTAAGCCGTACCCTAACTCTAACCCTAACCCTAACCCTAACCCTTACCCATACCCTGCGCCGTACCCTAACCCATACAATAACCTGTATCCTAAGCCTTAACCTAACCCTAACCAATGACCTACACAGTACCCTCACCCGTACCCTAAGCCATACCCTAACCCTAACCCTAACCCTAACCCTAACCCTAACCCATAACCTACGCCGTACCCTCACCCGTACCCTAACCCGTACCCTAAGCCGTACCCTAACCCTAACCCTAACCCTAACCCATACGCTACGCCGTACCCTCACCCGTACCCTAACCCGTACCCTAAGCCGTACCCTAACCCTAACCCTAACCCTAACCCTAACCCATACCGTACGCCATACCCTAACACGTACCCTAACCCGTATCCTAAGCCGTACTCTAAACCTAACCAATACCCTATGCAGTATCCTCACCCATACCCTCACCCGTACCCTAAGCCGTACCCTAACCCTAACCCTAACCGTAACCCCTACCCTATGCCATACCCTCACCTGTACCCTATCCCATAACCTAACCCTAACCATATCCCTAACACTAACCCTAACCCTAACCCATAACCTACGCCGTGCCCTCACCCGTACCCTAACCCGTATCCTAAGACGTACCGTAACCCTAACCAATACCCTACGCAGTATCCTCACCCATACCCTCACCCGTACCCTAAGCCGTACCCTAACCCTAACCCTAACCCTAAACCTAACCCTAACCCCTACCCTATGCCATACCCTCACCTGTACCCTATCCCATAACCTAAGCCGTACCATAACCCTAACACTAACCCTAACCCTAACCCATAACCTACGCCGTACCCTCACCCGTACCCTAACACGTACCCTAAGATGTACCGTAACCCTAACCCTAACACTAACCCTAACCCTAACCCACACTCTACGCCGTACCCTAACCCGTACCCTAACACGTATCCTAAGCCGTACCTTAACCCTAACCAATACCCTACGCAGTACCCTCACCCGTACCCTCACCCGTACCCTAAGCCGTACCCTAACCCTAACCCTAACCCATACGCTACGCCGTACCCTCACACGTACCCTAACCCGTATCCTAAGCCGTACCCTAACCCTAACCCTAACCCTAACCCTAACCCTAACCCTAACCCATACCCTACGCCATACCCTAACCCGTACCCTAACCCGTATCCTAAGCCGTATCCTAACCCTAACCAATACCCTACGCAGTACCCTCACCCGTACCCTCACCCGTACCCTAAGCCGTACCCTAACCCCAACCCTAACCCTACTTCTAACCCTAACCCCTACCGTATGCCGTACCCTCACCCGTACCCTATCCCATACGCTAAGCCGTACCCTAACCCTAACACTAACACTAACCCTAAACCTAACCCTAACCCATACCCTACGCCGTACCCTCACCCGTAACCTAACCCGTACCCTAAGCCGTACCCTAACCCTAACCCTAACCTATACATTACGCCGTATCCTCACCCGTACCCTAACCCGTACCCTACACCGTACCCTCTCCTGTACCTTAACACGTACCCTAACCCTAACCCTAACCCTAACCATAACCCTAAACTACCCTTGACTGCTTCTGCCTCCAATAGATTTCCTAAGCACTATTGTTTTAAGGAACAGGTTAAAAAGAAAATCCTAATGTGATTTCTTTATAATGTGCGTGTTCTTTATCTTATCTTAGTGTCTAAAATGTTCTCCATGGCTGGACCCCAAATAATATTCCTTTACGTGCTCAGTGGTATGTAGAGAGTGGAATCGGTTTAATAAATAACCCAACCCTAATGCGTATCCTAACCCTAACCCATACCCTAACCCTAAAACGTACCGTAATCCGAACCCGTACCATAAACCTACCCTAACACTAAAAGTAACCCTAATCCTAACCCATACCCTACACCGTACCCTCACCTGTACCCTAACCCTAACCCTAAACCTAACCCTAACCCATACCCTACGCCGTACCCTCATTCATACCCTAACACGTACCCTAAGCCGTACCCTAACCCTAACCCTAACCCTACCCATAACCATAACCCTAAAGTACCCTTGACTGCTTCTGCCTCCAATAGATTTCCTCAGCACTAGTGTTTTAAGGAACAGGTTAAAAAGAGAATCCTAATGTGATTTCTTTATAATGTGTGTGTTCTTTATCTTATCCTAGTGTCTAAAATCTTCTCCATGGCTGCACCCCAAATAATATTCCTTTACGTGCTAAGTGGTATCTAGAGAGTGGGATAGGTTTAATAAATACCCTAACACTAACGCGTACCCTAACCTAACACATACCCTAACCTTCACACGTACCCTAATCCTAACCCGTTCCCTAAACCTAGCCCTAAGTCTAAAACTAACCCTAACCCTAACTCATACCCTACGCCGTACCCTAACCCGTACCCTAAGCCATACCCTAACCCTAACCCTAACCCTAACCCTTACCCTCAACTACCCTTGACTGCTTCTGCCTCCAATAAATTTTCTATGCACTAGTGTTTTACGGGACAAGTTAAAAAGAAAATCCTAATGTGATTTCTTTGTAATGTGTGTGTTCTTTATCTTATCCTAGTGTCTAAAATCTTCTCCATGGCTGGACCCCAAATAATATTCCTTTACGTGCTAAGTGGTATCTAGAGAGTGGTATAGGTTTAATAAATACCCTAACCCTAACGCGTACCCTAACCCTAACCCATACCCTAATCCTAACCCGCACCGTAAACCTAACCCAAACCCTAAAACTAACCCTAATCCTAACCGTAACTGATACCTTAACCCGTACCCTAACCCATAATATAAGCCGTACCCTATCCCTAACCCGAACCCTAAACCCAACCCTAACCCTAACCCTAACCCTGACACTCTCCCTATTTAAATCCTTGACACTGTCTTTAAATAATGTCCTGATGCAGTTCCTACCTGAGATGCTGATGCTCTCACTAAGACCTTGAAGTCTCTATCTGAAAAGCTGACACTGTCTGTAACTAATTTCCTGACTTTTTCCTTAACTAACCTCCTAATTTTGTCCCTAAATAACGCCCTGAAACTGGTCCTAACTATGGCCCTGATGCTGACCCTATCTAAGGCCCTGACGATGTCCGTAATAGACTTAGATGTCCCTCACTGTTGTCCTGATCCTGTCCATTACTAATGCCCTGAATATGTGCCTACGTAAGTCTCTGACCCTGTCCTAAGGCCCTGACCCTGTTCCTAAGTAAGGGCCTTGACACTGTCTCTACAGTATGCCCTGACACTGCCCCTAAATAACGGCCTGACACTGGTCCCAAGTATGGACCTGATCCTGTCCATAACTAAGGCCCTGAAGTTGTCCCTCATTAAGTCTCTGACACTGCCCTTAATAAGCCCCTGACCGTGTCCCTAGCTAATGGCCTAAGCTATAACTTACAAAGTCCCTAACACTATCCCCAAGATGCTGACACCCTGCCTAACTTAGGCTTTGATGTTGTCCCTTAGTGTTTAAGTGGTCACAAAATAACACCCTGATTCTATTACTAAGGCCCTGAATATATCCCTAAGAAAGTCTCTGAAGTGTCCCTAACTAACGGCCTAAACTGTCTCTTACTAAGGCCTTCAAGTTATCTCTGAGGGCCTGACAACACTGTCCCTAACAAAGGGCCTGTTGCTGGCCCTAACTAACGTCCTGATGCTGAACCTTACTGAGGCCCTGATGCTCTTCCTAACTAAGGCCTTGATGCCGATTCTACCTGAGGCCCTAAAACTGTCTGTGACTAATGGCCTGACTCTTTCCCTAACTAACACCCTAATTTTGTCCCTCATTAATGCCCTGACAATGGTCGACACTACAGCCCTGATGCTGGCCCAATCTAAGACCTTGACGATGTCCCTAATAGCCTTAGATGTCCCTCACTGTTGGCCTGACCCTGTCCCTAACCAAGGCCCTGACCCTCTTCCTAAAGCTGTGATGATGTCTCTACCTGAGGCACTGACACTGTCTATAACAATGGCCGACTCTTTCCCTAACACCCTGATGCTGCCCCTAATAGCCTCGTGTATCTCTCAGTAATGCCCTAATCCTGTCCATAACTAAGGCCCTGAATATGTCCTTAAGTAAGTCTCTGATGCTGTCCTTAACTAAGGCCCTGATACTCTCTATACCTAAGGCACTGACACTATCTATAATAATGGCCTGACTCTTTCCCTAACTAACACCCTGATGCTATCCCTAATTGAGGCCCTGAAGATGTCCCTAATACCTTTAGGTGTTCCTCAGTATCACCCTGATCTTGTCCATAACTAAGGCCCTGAATATGTCCCTAGGTACATCTCTGACGCTGTCCCTAACTAAGGCCCTGATGCTGTCTCTACCTCAGAACCTGACATTCTAATGTCCTGACTCTCCCTAACTAACATCCTGACGCTGCCCCTAAGTGAGGCCCTGACACTCTTCTTAACTAAGGACTTGCCGCTGTCCCTACCTAAAACCCTGACACTGCCTGTAACTAATGACCTGACTCTTTCCCTAATTAACACCCTAGTTTTGGCCCTAACTAAAGCCCTGACACTGGTTCTAATTATGGCCATGATGCTGGCTCTAAGGCCCTGAAGATATCCCTAAGTAACAGCCTGAATTGTGTCTAACTAAGGCTCTCACGTTATCTCTAACTTAGGCCCTGACGCTGTCCCTTATAGTCTAAGCTGTCATTAAATAATGCCCTGATCCTGTCCATAACTAAGGTTCTGAATATGTCCCTAAGTACATCTCTGATGATGTCCCTAACAGCCTGAACCGTCTCTTCAAGTTATCTCTGAGGATCTGACACTGGCCCTTACTAAGGCCTCACCCCGGGGTTGTCCCAGGCTACTGGGCAGTTTTCTCTTGTCCTCATCTCTAGCCAGCTGCCTGCCATTGGCCACTCTAAGATTCTGCGATGCAGTGGTCCCACGTGGGATGTGCCTGTGTAGGCTCACCTGCGGGAGGAGAGTCATGGCCACTCCGCCCTCCAGGGGACTGCGGCTCAGGGTAGGAATCGCTCAGCCAGCGTCTGGACACAGGGTTCTGTGTCCTTGTTTGTTGTAAACCCCTTGGAGTTACCTCTAACATTTTTTAAATGGATCTCCCATCAGCATATTTATGATTTAAATTATTTACCACATTAAAATTCAGGAATGACATTATTAGAATGAGCAGGAAGACACAGGATGCCCCCCCCAATGATCTATTACTGGGAGGATTTAAAATTCTAATGAGAAAACACTCACTCTCCTCATCCTCTTGGGCGTCAGCACAAGGCGGGAATCAGCAGCATTCTTTATTTATCCCTCTGATTTTCCAGAACCTTTCCTTCAAGGAGAAATCTCTGGGCTCTGTGGGAACTGTGAATGGTGACCATCTGGTAAATCTGAGACTGAAAAGAAAGAGGAAAAGAGATAGAGGAGGAGATGAGAATTGGTGATGGGGAGAAACAGGGGCATCCACGTTCAATCTCAGGCTGAGAGTCTGGGTTAATCTCCAACGAACCTAAGGACCACCAGGAGCTGGTCCCACTGGCCTTGTCACCTGGTATGGGGATTGGGGACAGCCAAACCACCATGGCCACTTTCAGAGAAATAAAGAAAGTGGGAGGGCACCCCTGGGAGCCAGGTTGAAAATGGTCATGCTGTGAAATAATAAGATGCCCTTTTCAGAAAAGTGAAGACGGTTCTCTTGGTTCTCAAAGACTTGCAAATACTGTGTCCTTCTGGAGGCATGCTGAAGGCTTCAGCCTTTGAGGGCAGTAATGGGAGTGCATCTGGGCTCAAAACCATCCAGCACTCACTCCTTGAGGGTGCAGAGGATGACCAGTGTCCACCCCTCGGGTGCTGTGGGGCCTGAGATCCCCTGATCACCGAGGACGGGAGGGGCCGCACAGACACTCCACTGGACCACCAGGGGCTTGGCTGGTGGGCTACAGTCCTTTATCAGATACATGGTTTGCAAACATCTTGTGCCATTTTGGATGGTGGATTATCTTATTCCTTGCTCCTTTTATACACAACTGTTTTTCATTTTGAGGAAGTCCAATTCATCTATCTTATCTTTTGTTGCTTGTGCTTTTGGTAGCAGATCTAAGAAATCATGACCAAATCCAAGGTCATGAAGATTTACTCTCATGTTTTCTTCTACGAGTTTTATCATTTTGGTTCTTGCATCTAGGCCTTTGGTCCATTTTGCGTTGATTTTTGTATATGGCGTGAGGGGAGGTAAGGGTCCAAGTTTATTCTTCTGCATGTGGGTATCCAGTCGTTCCAGAACCTGTGCTAACTGTTTGGGAGAAAATACGTGCAAATGATGCGACCAACAAGGGCCTAATTCTAAAATATACAAACAGCTCATACAACTCAAAAAAGAAAAAAGAATCAAAAAATAGGCAGAAGGTCTAAATAGACATTTCTGCAAAGACATACAGATGGCCAATAGGCACATGAAAAGATGCTCCACATCACTAATTATTAGAGAACGCAAATCAAAACTACAGTGAGTTATCACTTCATAGTGGTCAGAATGGCCATCATTAAAATGTCTAGAAATAAATGCTGGAGGGGGTGTGGAGAAAAGGGAACCCTCCTACACTACTGGTGGGAATGTAAATTGATGCAGCCACTATGGAAAACAGTACGGAGGTTCCTCAAAAACTAAAAATAGAATTACCATATGAACCAGCAATCCCACTCCTGGGCACATATCCAGACAAACCTATAATTTGAAAAGATACATGCACCCCAGCATTCACAGCAGCACTATTCACAATAGCCAAGACATGGAAGCAACCTGAATGTCCCTCAACAGATGAATGGATATAGAAGATATGATACATATATACAATGGAATATTACTCAGCCATAAAACAGAATGAAATAATGCCATCTGCAGCTACATGGATGGACCTAGAGATTATCATACAAAGTGAAGTAAGTCAGACAGAGAACGACAAATACCATATGATATCACTTATATGTGGATTATAAAATGAGACCCAAATGAACCTATCTACAGAACAAAAACAGACTCTCAAATATAGAAAACAGACTTGTGGTTGTCAAGGGGAAGACAGGCGAGAGAGATGGATTGGGAGTTTGGGATTAGTAGATGCAAATTATTATATATAGGATGGATAAACAAGGTCTTACTGTACAGCACAGGGAACTATATTCAATACCCTGTAATAAACCATAATGGAAAAGAATACGAAAAATATGTATATATGTATGTATGTATATATGAATCACTTTGCTGTACAGTAGAAATTAACACAACATTGTAGGTCAACTATACTTCAGTATCAATTAGTTTGAAGGCACTTTTATAAATTAGGCCTTATTTCTCTTGTCCTTTCATCCTGGGACAAATGTATAACAGAAACTAACCTGGATTACTCCGGGATGAACTCATATCACACAGAACTTTAATTGTTGAACAAACCATGAATACCAGTTACACCATGGGATGTCCTGATCCAATATGAAGTTTGTATACCTTGTATCAAGCCTGCAGATTCCACTAAATTTGGAAATTCAAACTGAAATGAAGCCACCTATCCCATGACTTCTCCACAACTAGTTATACAACATCAATTGGAAACCATATACAATCAAATGAATGCAGACAGACACAACTATAGCCTTCCTTTTTTTTCCTTTTAGATAAAGAGGGTATTTAAGGTGATGTCTTGGGCCGTTTCAGGGTGTTACTCAATTTCCTGGGTATCTGCCATGCACACAGGAAGTACACGTTAGTTAAATTGTTTGTGCAACTATATGAAGGTAGTTAATACCACAAAACTGTATACGTAAAGTGAATTAAACGCTAAAGTCATGTTTTGTATTTTTAATGACAAAGAAAAAAAAGTGTAGCGCTGATATTTGTTACAGAAATGAACATTAAAAACATTCTTAGTGAAAAAGCCATACAGAAAAGGCCACCTAGATCCCATATTCATCTTGTCTGCTTCAAATCCATCAAGGTTGTCCAAATGAGGGGGAAACTCAGTAATGGTTCCAGAAAAAGAAAACTGGATCAGGATGGAAAAAGACATTTTCATACAGTTGGGACAGCAGGTGAAAGTTGAAGTGGGGCTGAGTATTAAATTATAATGTAGACACCAGGATTTCCTCATTTAGGGGTTATGTGCTGGTTCCTTGGGCAAAACACACTGAGCATTTTGTGTGAAGTGGCAAATGGGAGTACTTTTTGCCATTATTGCAACTTTTCTGTACATTTTAAATTACTGGAAAGTAAATTACTTTTCTAGACAACCATGTCAGTATCATGCCAGAAAATCAGATAAGACAGACATCAAATTTTGTTATAGGGGCCAAGACTCACCCAGACCAAGTTCAACCAAAGTTGTGATACTTATTTCCCTTGTAGGAGTCCGCATGGTATTAAGAGGCACTGTGGGAAGAGTATATTAGTAGCTACCATGTCTTGGGTCCTGTGGATTACCTGGGGTGCAGTAGAAACTGAGATTTTAGTATTGCAATTTTTCACATTACTTCAAAAAATATGTTAAAAAATAAATTCAGTAAAGTTGCAAAATATGGAATCAATATACACAAATCAGTTTTGTTTCTATACACTAATAATGAACCACCAGCAAGAAAAATTAAGAAAACAATCCCATTTACAATTCCATCAAAAAGAACAAACTATTTAGCAATAAATTTAACCAAGGACATGAAAGACGTATACTCAGAAAACTATAAAGCATTGATAAAGAAACTGAAGACACAATAGAAAACAATATTCCATGCTCATGCATCAGAAAAATTACTATTATTAAAATGTTTATTCTACCCAAAGCCATCAACAAACAGTGCCAGGAAAACTAGACACCAGACTCCAAAGAACGACACTGGTCACCATCTACACTGCACGTAAAACTAACTAAAAGCGCACAGTATTCCACATTAAACCCTTTCTCTCCTGAGGCCCCTGAAGATGCACCCCACCCACCCAGCAGTCAGCTGCACAGGAAGATTCTCCACACTTGCTCATTTTTTCCTCTTGTGGAGTCTCCTCACCAGTGGTTCCTGAGAAAACCCAGCTGCTGTCAGTGTGGACAATGCCTCATGGTCCAGAAACCTAAGCCCTGACAGGAGACAAAGCTCCTGTCTGCTTGTCACAGAGCAAAGTCTGTGGGCAGGGTGCACCTGTGCCCCCAGGGTCAGACAGGTGGGTTCGGCGCCCCCTGTGGGACGTCAGAGAAGTGCCGGGAGCGCCGCACTCACAAACCCAGGGGCCTCATCCGGAAGGCAGTTCTGCTGTATATACTAAAGTTTGGAAATCCAAACTGAAATGGAGCCAAGTATCTCACTGTATCTTCTCAAAAGATGGTTAAGGAGCAATTCATTACAAACCATATGTAATGAAATGAATGTAAACACAAACTTTACAACTTAAACCAAAATTCACTCAAAATTGCCCATAGACAAATTTAAATTACCAAACTATAAAAATCCTAGGAAAAAAAAAGATAATCTACATGATTTTGGATCTGGTGACCTTATTCAGAAAACCGGAAGACAAACCACAAACTGCAAGAAACTATTTCCAAAACACATATCTGATAAAGGATTTGTACTCAAATTATGCCAACAACGCCATTAAAATTTGGTAAAGATTGAAACACACACCTGGCCCAAGAAGATAAACAGGCAGTAAATAAGCATACAAGAATATACTCAAGACGCTGGTGGAATGCATGCACAACCAACTTCGGAAGACAGTTTGGCAGTTTTTTCCAAATCTAAAAAGTCTCACCTTAGGATCCAAGAAGTGTACCTCTTGTATTTAGACAACTGCTTTGAAAAACTGTGTTCAAACCAAAACTAGCATCAAGTAATGCACAGCAGCTCTATTCATAATGGCTAAAAACTTAAAGATATCAATATGTCCTTCTGTAGATGAATTCATAAGCAAATTAGGGCACATACATGTCAAGGGGAGAAGAATACACCACCCCAAAATATGCCCATTTGACAAAAGGATTATTTTGCACTGATTAAGAAACAGCAGACTCAAGAGAATCTTTCAAAACCAAGTAGAAAATGCCCTATTAGGAGGTAAATTTATATTTATGAAGGATATCTCCATTTGTAAGGGTATGTCCCTCTCTGGACCAGGAATTGAATGATGACTAAGTATCAAGAAAAGCTTGTTGGGACTTCCCTGCTGGTCCAGTGGTTAACACTCCATGCTCCCAATGCAGGGGACCAGGGTTCAAGCCCTGGTCAGGGAACTAGATCCCGCAAGCTGCAATTAAGAGCCCACATGCCGCAACTAAAGATTCCACAGGCCACAACTGAGACCCAGCGCAGCCAAATAAATAAATGTTTTTTTTAAAAAAAAAAACCTTGTCAACGAAATAGGCCTGGATGTAAATCTGTGTAACAACCATACCCTTGTTTACTGTGCTTTGCCTAATAACCAACCTTAAATGGCTTCCTCCATTCCCTAATATCTTTCTTTTGTTCTCAGTGGAAGATAGCATTTAAGGTAACGGCTTGGGCCATTTCAGGGAGTGACTCAGTTTTCCTGGGTATCTTTCAAGTATACAGGAGGTATGCATGGTATATATTAAACTTCTGATTGTTTTCTCTAGTTTATCTCTTTTTCATTACAAGGGAGATCTCAATAAAGAACATAGAAGGGTAGAGGGAAAATTATTTTTCCTCTAATATACATGCAATGCAATAGTATTCAGAGATATAAAGGAATGGACCATCAACCCGTGCAAAAAAAAAAAAAAAAGATACATCTAACACTTACATTGCTAAGTGAAAGAATCCAGTTTGAAGTGCTACACACTGTATGGCCTCATTTATATGACATTCTAGAAAAGGCAAAACTGACATGGTAAACAGCGTATGGAATATGTGGTTGAAATAGTCCACATGATACTTTAGTGGTGAATACCTGTCACTATGCATTTGTCTACACCCACAGATTTTTACAACCCAACAAGTAAATTACAATCTATTCAAACTTAGCTACTTAGGATATGGGAGTGTCAAAGACTGGAATACAGAATGTAACAAAGAATCTAACTGATTCAGAAATGTATGAAAAAACTCACTGTTGGTAGTGGGACAAATGGGCTGACCTAAGTTAACTTTGGAAATATACAGAACCTGTAGGCCAAAGACAAAATGTACCATACATACACAGTGGACTCTATGTTCTTTCCATGAGGGGTAGTAGCTAATAATACTGAAACTACTATATCAGTAATTGAATGGAACAAGCACTGAATTTAATAAATGACAAATGGTGGAAGCCAGGTTTCCTACCACTGGAGTGGGATGTTACAGTCAAACAAAGGGAGAAGGTTACAATATCCATGTCATAACAGATCCGGTTGGAGATAGCAGTATAAACTATCTTTAGCCTACACATAGTTCCACATGGAAATCTTTATAATTATGTGTATATGCATAGGCTGGGATACATGCATATATTTCCACGCACTGTCAGCTAAGCATATTTAGCTCCCACATGTAAGTTTTTAATACCATTCTCTAATAAACGGAACAAGGGCTCTTTGAAGAAAGGGCTGATGCTAGGACTGAGACAGTAAATATATGAAGCAGGATAATCTTAAAATATCAGAAAGTAAAGAAGTACCAAAAATTTTAAAAACCCACAAAAGAAAAATTATGTAAAATGAAAACAGGAGCAAATGCAAAAATCTCTCAACAGCCAAAGCAAGAATTAACTAAGCAGTCTAATAATGTAGTGCTGGATTATAACCAAAAGTTTATAATAATTATTCACGTGTCCAAACTGGTAAAAATAAATTACATAGTTTTTGATGAATGGTGTTAAATAGAAATCTCCTATGCAGAAAGCTTCTAAACAATTTATATAGCCACTCAGCTGTCCATCAAGGGTGTGAAGCTAACTCCTCTCTCCTCAAGTGTGGGTTCTGCATTATGACTTCCTCCTAAATAAGACACACAGGATGGACATGGGAAAATATTAACTTCACTGTGGGAACACTTGACAAACACTACCTCAGCTAGGTGACCAAAGTTGAGAATATAAGTGAGAAGTTCCCTTGAGAGCCTGTCCTCTTGATATACAGTGAAGAGGAAGCACTTCACCTCTGTGATCTGCTTTTTCAAAGCCAAGTCTAACCACGACAAAAACACCAAGCAAATCCCAGTGCCTGGCAGTCTATAAAATACCTGACCAGTCCTCCTCCACACTGTCAAGGTCATGGAAACAAGGAGAGTCTGAGCAACTGTCAAAGCCCAGAAGAGACTAAACAGACATGATGACCCCATGGCCTTTGAGATCCTGGAACAAGGAAAGGTATAACAAAGGGAACATGAATAGGGACTTCGGTTAATAATAGAGTATCAATATTTGTTCATTATTTGTCATGATTCTGTAGAAAATTAGACAGGAAAAATTAAACGTCAAATAAGAGAAACCTACTGTAACAAACTGGAAATCCAGAAGAAACAGGTGATTTCTTTGTAAAAACTCATTACCAAAATGAACACTAAATTAAGGAAAATACAAAAAGACCAATTAATTACTGAGGAATCTCTTCCCCATACTGGTTATCCTATCACTGTTCCAGGGTTTCCCTCTCCCGGGACAGGGAAGGAACAGGGACAGAGCTGTTTGGCAGCTCCACTAATATCTGGTCCCACCCAGAATCTTCATCTCCCCCAGCCATGCCTACCCAGTGAGGACACCTGAGGAAGGATCAGGGATTATTGATTCAGATATATCAACTACAAATTTTTCTTTTCCCAGCGACTGGACACACTTACTGAAGTAAAATAAATTAGTATTTACTTACTGTCCTCCCAAGACTGCAAGAAGTTCTTTCACTTACTGACAAGTCAGGATCGTTGGTGGTGGTAAACTCAAGTCTCTTTCCTTGGGCATCAGGTCCTCACATCTCAGAGGCTGGCCCAAAACAGCCCATGTGCCCTCAGAAGACACACAGACCTCATTCCTGCCCCTGAGAGGTGGGAGCCCTTGAGTTATGCCATCTCCCTGGCCATATTAATTGCCCATCCCTGAAAAACAATACTGCTCATTTTCTAGTATCTTCTCTCTCATTTACTAAGTGAAGAAACCAAATGCTAGGGTGGTAAGGAAACTCTTGTGCAATGAAGTAATGGGAGGCTCAAGAATTATTCCATGCCATGGAACCCATAATTGGCAGGCTTTCCAGAGGCCACATGGATGCATATGGCTCTCCAAGACAATGCAGCCTCAGTGTGAACCTCCCATTGGGAGGTCCAGGTGCTCCCATATCTTTGATTCTTAATGAATATGAATGTCAAAAGTTTCTAACGACTGAAAAGACAAAGGATTGCAGGGCCATGGTCTCCTGTATGGTTGTTGTGTCAGGGACACACTCCAATGTTTAGAGGATTATTACTTCTCTTGGCAGCCTATGAGGCTGTGAGGGGGAGGACTTTTTCTCAACCACATGGATGTTGGTAGTTGAAACTTCTCAAAGGAATGTCTACACTGCCCAGGTAGCTGTTGAATTGCCCGTAACTATACATGAGGGCCTGACAATGCCCAGGCTGGACTGAGCTAGAGGACCACAGATGCCTGCCTGGATAGTCAGAGGTCAAGGGCTGTCCTGCCTGAGGCTTGATCATCTACTCATGCCCACTCAGATGGGACAAAGGATGCCTCCAGTGCCAAGAGGGCCCCACCAGCCCTTAAGAAGGCAGCAGCTGGGGGCTGGCAGGTCACTGCACCCAGTCCTGTATAAATCCACACATGTCCACTGAGTGCCCTCCTGTCTGGGCTGTGCTGGAATCTGAGGCTGCCCAGGCAGGGTAGGGCCAGCATCACCCTTCCCAGGTAGGAGGGCAGAAGGAAACCATGCATGACTTCTGACACCCTCTCCAATCCTTGACAGAGTTTGAGTTGGATAAGAAACAGTCCGAGACAAGAACAGACATTTCATTCTTCTTTCAGAGCCCAGGACTGAGGGAAGGGAGGCCAGAAAAACAGTTATTGACCTCAGCTCCCTGACTCTTGTTTGACCCTGGGCAAGTCCTATCCATTCTGGAGGCTTGAGAGAGAAAGAGAGGGGAGGGCAATGAGGGCCAATTGTGCTTAAACCTAACTCTAACCTTTACCCTAAGAACCCTAACCTCTAACCTTAACCCCCTAACAACCCTAGCCCCAGACCCCTAGACCCTCGCCCCTGACCCCTAAACTCTAATCCCCGGCCCTGACCCTTTAACCACAACCCTCTACCATGACTCTCCAACAATGACCCATAACCCTAAACCGTGACCCCTGAACCCTCACACTGACTCAATCCCAGGCCTAAAGCCCGGCCTAGTGGGTACCAAGGGATGACTGTATGAACTCTCAAAGAAACCAAGGAACTAAATCTTCCTGACCATGAATTTAGCAATGGTTTCTTAGATTTGACAGTAAAGCATAAGAAATGAAAGAAAAAAATAGATAACTTGGATTTCCTCAAGATTACAAACCTTTGTGCAACAAAAGAGGCTCTCCAGAAAGTAAAAAGACAGCCCACAGAATGGAAGATAATATTGGCACATTATATATCTGATAAGACTCTTTACCGAGAATATACCCAGGACTTTTACAACTCATCAACAAAAAGACAAACAATAAAATTTTTGAAACAGACAAATGACTTGCATGGACTGCTCTCCAGGCAAGACATACAAATGGTCAACAAGGACATGAAAAGATGTCAAACATCAGTAGTCATGATGAAAATGCAAATTAAAGCCACAGTGTGATGCCCCTTCACACACACTAGAATAAAAATAAATTTTTAAATAAATTTTTAAATAAATTTTTAAATATATAAATAAAAATAACAAATGTTGGCAACAATGTAGAGAAATTAGAACCCTTAAAAGTTACTTGTGGAGATGTACAATGGTGTAGTCTATGTGTACAAAACTTTAGCATTTACTCAAAAATATAATTACCATGTGGTTCAACAACTCCACTCCTAGATATATACCCAAAATATGGAAAACAGGTGTTCAAACAAAAACTTGTTCACCAATTATTCATAGCAGCACTGTTCACAATAGCCCAAGGTAGAAAAGATTTAAATGTCCATCAGCAGGTAAACAGATAAGCAAAATAAGGTAGATCCATAAGCTGCATTATTCTGTCATATAAAAGAATAAAGTAAAATTATACAGCCACTGTGGAATACTGTATGGTGGCTCCTCAAAAACATGGAAAATGTATGATCCCTTGATTCTGCTCCAGGGTGTACACCCAAAATATTAGAAAGCAAGGACTGGAACAGATATCTGTACCCCATATTCATAGCAACATTATTCACAATTTCCAGCCAAAAGGTGGAAGCAACACAACACATCCTTCAACAGATGAATGGATAAGTACAGTGTAGTATATACACAATGGAATATGATTCAACCTTTAAAACTAAGGTAATTGTCACACATGCTACAATGTGGATGAACCTTGAAGTCATTATGCTAAGTGAAACAAGCCAGACACAAAAAGGACAAACGTTCTATGATTCCACGAGTATGAGGTATCCAGATAAGTCAAATTCAAAGACAAAGTAGAATAAGGTTGCCAGGGGTTGAGGTGAGTTAGTGTTTAATGCCTACGGTTTCATATGGGGAAAATATCTGGAGATGGATGATGAGGATATTTTTACAACAATGTGAATGTAGTTAATGCCATAGAACTGTATACTTAAAAATGGTTTAAATGGGGCTTCCCTCACGGCACAGTGGTTAAGAATCTGCCTGCCAATGCAGGGGACATGGGTTCAAGCGCTGGTCCTGGAAGATCCCGCATGCCGTGGAGCAGCTAAGCCCGTGTGCCACAACTACTGAGCCTGCGTTCTAGAGCCTGCGAGCCACAACTACTGAAGCCCGTGTGCCTAGAGCCCGTGCTCCACAACAAGAGAAGCCACCGCAACGAGAAGCCTGCACACAGCAATGAAGAGTAGCCCCCGCTCGCCGCAACTAGAGAAAGCCTGCACACAGCAACAAAGACACGACACAGCCAAAAAATAAAAAATAAAATAAAATTTTTAAAAAAGCTTTAAAAAAGCGGTTTAAATGGTAAATGTTATGTATTTTTAATCACGATGGAAAAAATGAATGAAATAATCATCAATGTTACAATGTGGATAAACACTGCAAACATCCTAAGTGAAAGAAGCCACACAGAAAAACCACCCAGATCATGCTCATCTTGTACACTCTAAGTCCAGCAAGGTTTTTAAAGTGAGGAAAAGCCCCAGTGATGGTTCCAAGAAAAGAAAACTGGATTCGAATGGAAAATATATTTCCACAAAGCTGGGGCAGCTGGTGAAAGTTGAAGCAGGTCTGGGGATAGGATTATAATGTGGAAACCATAATTATTCCTCATTTTGGGGTTATGTGCTGGTTCCCTGGGAGAGTGGCCCTCCCACTCTCACAGGGTAAAACAAACTGGAGTATTTTGTGAATGTGGAAAACTTGATACTGCTATTTGAAGTTTTTTATACACTTGAAATTTACTAGAAAATAAAGTACTTATCAAAACAACCATGCCATACCACGCCAGAAATACAGACATCAAACTTTGTTATAGAGGCCAAGCTCTACCCAGATCCAGCTCACCCACAGTGGTGATGCCAATCACCCTTGTAGGAGTCCACATACTACAAGAGGCACCATTGGAAGATTACATTGGGAGCCACTATGTCTTGGGTGCTGTGGATGACCTAGATGTAGTTGAAACAGTGGGATTTCTGAATTCTAGTTTTCCATATTCAACCACCAAAAAACTGTTACAACTAAAAGATGAATTCAGTAAAGCTGCAGGATACAAAAAAAAAAGAAAAATCAATGCACAAAAATCATTTGTGATTCTATACACTGATAATGAACCATCAGAAAAGGAATTTTTTTAAAAAATCCCACTTACAATTGCATCCAAAAAGATAACTAGGAGTAAATTTAACCAAGGACGTGAAGGACCTGCACACTGAAAACTGGAAGACACTGATAAAGGAAACTGAACAGACAAAAATAAATGGAAAGATACCCCGTGCTCATGGGTAAAAAGAATATTTTGAAAATATGCATTCTAAGGTGGGACTTTCCTGGCCGTCCAGGGGTTGGGACTCTGTGCTCCCACTGCAGGGGGCGCAGGTTCGATCCCTGGTTGGGGAACTAAGATCCCGCATCATGCATGCCACATGGTGTGGCCCAAAATTTTTTTCTTAATTTTAAAAAATATGCATTCTAGCCAAATTAATGTACACATTCAACACAATCCCTACCAAAAGTCCAACGACATTTTCCATAGAAACAGAGCAAACAATCTTAAGATGTGTGTGGAACCACAAAGGACCCAGAAGAGCCAAAGCCACCCTGAGGAAGGAGAACGGGCTGGAGGCATCTCGCTCCCTGACTTCACACTTCATTACGAAGCTACAGTCCCAAAAAAGTGTGGAATTGGCACAAAAACAGGCGCACAGACCAGAGGAACAGAGCAGAGAGCCCAGGAATCAACCTACAGGTATGTGATCAGTTAATTCACAAGAAAGGAGCCAAGAACATACACCAGGGAAAGGACAGTCCCCTCAAGAAATGGTGCTGGGAAAACCAGGCTCCACACGCCAAAGAACAACACTGCACTCTGTCTACACCACACACAAAAGCGGCCAAAAACCCAGTTTTCCACATCAAGCCCTTCCTCTCCTGGGTCCTCTGAAGACAGACACCCTCAGCGGTCAGCCATGCACAGGAACATTCTCCCCACATTTCCTCACCTTTTCCCTCAGTGGCGTCACCTCCCAGCAGGTCCTGAGGAGACCAGGCTCCTCTCAGCATGAACTGGACCCCACAGTGTCCCCAAGCTGAAGCCTCAGGGGATCCTGAGGAGACTCGGCCTCTGTTAGTGTGGACTCGACCCCAGCTTGTCCTGAAACCTGGCCGTCAGCGTGGACGCAACCCGCGTGTCCCAGAAGCCAAAGCCCCAGTGGGTCCTGAGGAGACAGGGCTCCTCTCAGCATGAACGTGAACAGCATGATCTGAACAGACATCCCGCCAAAAAAAGATATACAGATGGTAAACATCATACAGAAACAAGCTCAACATCATATACCATTAGGGAATTACAAATTAAAATCATGAGATATCACAGCACACCTATTAGCACTGCTAAACTCCAAAAATATGAAAATACCAATTGCTAGAGGGTGAGGAACAAAAGGAGCTCTCCCTCATAGCTGGGGGGATGCATGTGCAGCCACTTTGTAAAACAATTTGGCAGTTTTTTCCAAAGCTAAACAAGTCTCACGTTGGGATCCAACAATCATGCTTCCAGTATTCAGGCAACTGCTTTGAAAATCTATGTCCAAATGCAAACAAGGATGCAATTATGCACAGCAGCACTTTCATAATGGCTAAAAACTTGAAGAAATCAGGATATCCTTCAAAAGATGAATGTATAAGCAAATTGGGGTAGATCCATGTCAAGGTGAGTAGAATATGCCACCCCAAAATATGTCTCTCTGGCATAAGGATTATTGGTCTGCTTTAAAAAAAAGGGGGGCTTCCCTGGTGGCTCAGTGGTTAAGAGTCTGCCTGCCAATGCAGGGGACACGGGTTCGAGCCCTGGTCCGGGAAGATCCCACACGCCGCAGAGCAACAAAGCCCATGCTCCACAACTACTGAGCCTGCGCTCTAGAGCCCACGAGCCACAACTACTGACCCCGTGTGCCACAACTACTGAAGCCTGCACACCTAGAGCCTGTGCTCCGCGACAACAAAAGCCACAATGAGAAACCCACGCACTGCAAAGAAAAGTAGCCCCTGCTCGCCACAACCAGAGAAAAGCCTGCACGCAGCAATGAAGACCCAATGCAGCCAAAAATAAAATAATATATTCAATAAAAAATCTCAGAAAACTGAGATTGCTGTTTTATGAAAGACATTTACAATACAGAAGTCGCCATTTATAAGGGTATGTCCCTCTTTGCACCAAAAATAGAAGGATAATTAAATCTTAAGTAACTCTTTTCAATGGAGAAGTCCTGACTTAAATGTGCAAACAATCATACCCTTGTTTACTGTGCTTTGCATGATAACCTGCCATAAGTGGTCTTCCTCCCTTCCCCAGCATATTTCTTCTGTTTTTAGCTGAAGAGCTATTTAAGGGGATGGTTTTGGTCATTTCAGGGAGTGACTCAGTTTTCCTTGCTATCCCCCCTGTATTCAGAAGGTAGACATGTAATTAAACTTCTGCTTTTCTCCTGGTAATCTGTCTTTTATTACAGGGGCAGGGTGGCCTCAACCAAGAACCTGAAAAAGTAGAGGGAAAATTGTTTTTCCGCCCATACACATGCAGTGGAATACTACTCAGCAGAAAGGAATGCACCATCAGCCTATGGAAAGACATGGATAAATCCTCAGTATATACTGCTAAGTGAAAGCATCCAGGCTGAGGAGGCTGCACACAGTATGACCCCATTGGTGACATTCTGGGAAAGGCAAAGCTACATAGATGATAAGCAGATCATGGGGTGGGGGGTTTGAAGTATTCCATGTGACATTCTAGGATGGATACCTGTCACTATGCATTTGTCTAAGCCCACAGATGTGTATAGCCCAAGGGGCCAATCATAATCTATTCAAATTTAGTTATTTAGAATGTAGGCATGTGTCAGGATGGAATACATAATGTGACAGAGTCTAACTGTGTTAGAAATATATGGAAACAACTCACTGTAGGGGATGGGATAAAAGGTGCTGACCTAAGTTACCTTTGGAAATGAATGGAATCTGTAGACTAAAGGCAAAATGGACCGTATATAAAGAGTGGGCTTTATTTTACGAAGTTCTTTCCAGGGTGTAGTAGCTAACAACTCTGAAACCTCTGCACATGTAACCTGGAAAGGAGCAATGCATACATAAATGGCAGATGGTGGGAGCCAGGCTCCTCATTGTGGGAACGGGAAGTTACAGATAAGCAAGGGGAGAGCCTCTGCCCTCATAAACCTGGATCTGGGCTTCCTGGGAGGACGCTGACTGGCCGGGGGAAACACACAGATCTTCACGCTGGGAAGACCCTGTAGACACAGGAACTTCACACCCCATCTTTCCACCCATACCTGCTGGAAACACTCAGCCCTCCATCATCAGTCAATTGCAGCGTTTAAGACATTCTCACCCCCAGGCAGATAAAGGAACATGAGGGTCTTGCTTACCCCTAAGCTGTCCCAGAATCCAGGCCCTGGGGGTGGAGCCAGGATGGGGGTGCCTGGGCTCCTGACCAGCAGGTGAGAGGAAGGAGGAAGACCAGTTCCGAGGACAGAGGTTCCCTCAAGTCTGTGAGCCCAGGAGCCCCGATGGGATTCATTCCCAGTGCGGACATGGGCAGGGCCTGCAGTGGTTCTGTGTTCCCCCTGGGCCCCTTTGATGAAGCCATGGCAACACTGGGCCCAGACGTCTCCTGGCGGTGTCTCAAACTCTGACACAGCGGTTTTACAAAGGAACAAGAGAATGGAGCTGAGCCCCTGACGGCCACTCCTTTCTGGCTCTGAGTTGCTTCCAACAGGACCGCAATCACCTGCACATAGTCTGCTGTGACCTACCTGCCCCCATTGGCCTTTCCTCTCCCTCCCTGCGATGAGTCCCGTGACATTTCCAGCCTGGACCCCTCTCCCAGGCCAGACGCCTCTGTCCAGTCACTGCACCCCCATCTCACCTTGGGGGCTAACAGGGCACTCAGGGGACCAGGATCCTGCAGGTCTCCACACCCAGGAGCAGCCCCACCTTCCCAGGTTGCTGAGCCCAGGCACCGGGTGTAACCGAGCAGGACCCTACGGGGCCTTCCCAGGACAGACCCCTCCCCCACATCCTCTGCTGGAGCTCCTCTCTGAAGTACCTGGATAACAGCATCTGATGCACGCTTCCTGAGTTGTTTTACAGATGCTGAAACCACCACCAAACGGAAGAAATTAACTACCTGATGATCATGAACAGGTAGCCCCGGAACTTCTGGTGCCTAAGAATTTAGAGTGTTAACTGCCTGTTACCTCACCATCAACCAGAGAATTGTGCACCAGCTGATCACATACCCTGCGACCCCCCTCCATCACTTGGCCTTTAAAATTCCTTTGCTGAAATCCTTCAGGGAGTTTGGGGTTTTAGAGCACAGGCCGCCTGGCCTCCTTGTATTGGCACTTTTACAATTAAAGCTGCACTTCCCTTCACCACACCCGGTGTCAGTAGACTGGCTTTACTGCACTCGGGCAAGCGGACCCAAGTTTCGTTTGGTAACACTGGGGTCTCCCAGGCTCCCACTCTCCTTGTGCCCCACTGACTGTCATCTGCTCCTCCAGAGTCTTGTTGCAGCAAAAATAGAAATGAAGTTTTCCCTCCCCTGAGAACAAGGAAAACAAAGGGAACAGCGAATAGGCTAGAGAAGAAACATAATCTGGCCTGAAAGAATTAATCACTCCTTGTTTTACTTTGTCACTAATTTGTAGTAACTAGATGTGTACTTTACAAAGCTAACCTCACTCCCTGACGCTATGTCATTTACATTCGGCACCCATCACCCCTAACTCTGTGTGAGTTACATCCCCTGCCTCTCACTCCCTAACCTTATTATGTCCAGCACTTACATTCTATACGCCCTTCATAACAAGTCACCCCCTATAGTTTTTGCATTTCAGAAACAAGGTCACTGGTCGATAAACCAGAGGCAAACGGACGCAATTACCAGACTGCCGGGCCCCAATTACCGGGCAGCCTGATGCCAGCTATGACTGTTTTGAAATAATGCAAAGGAAAGGAGGAATGCAAGACCTTCACTACTTTGATCCTCATCCTATACCCCAGACTGCGAGAGCGCCACGTATAAAATCTTCCCTGATTCTCAAGGAGGGGTGCCCAGTTCTTGAGGCGCTAGCTGGCTGTGTCTTCCCTGTTGTCTGGCAGAAGAATAAAGCCATCTCTCTCTTCCTCCAAAATCCCTGTCTCCGTATTTCTGTTTGGCCTCGGTGCACAGGGAAGCCGAGATTTCGACAACAGTCTGTGGCCAGTTCCCACACTAATTCACCTCTACACCCACAGCCCTGGCCCAAGCCCGATCTTGTGCCTGGTTCCTCCATCAGGCCCTGGTAAAACTCCCTGCCCACACGGTGCACCTCACATCCCACCCCAACGTGGTCTTTCTGAAGCATAAACGAGACTGTGACTCTCTCCCACCTGTAATCCCCCAAATGTTTCCCCACTTCCACTAGGGTATCTGCTGGGAGAGACATCTGCCAAGGCCCTGAGAGTCCCTGGCATCCCCACGAGGCTGCTGGCTCCTGGGTTCCCTGACAGTGAGCACCTCAGCTGGCCAGGCGACATGGCAGGAAACCCCAGAACTGCTCACCTCAGGAGGGGACTGGCACGGCCACTGCCTGATCAGAGAGAGCAGAGAAGGGCTCCCCAGCTGGGACACAGACTCTGCACGAGTGGCCTCTCCCTGAGCCACTACATCACCTCGTGTGACTTGAGGGAAGGAAGGACCGAGGCACACTTGGCTCCTAAGGAGGATGGGATAGGCTCAGCCATGTCCCCACAAATTCACATGCTGAATCCCTAACACCCAGGACCTCAGGATGTGGCTGTATTTGGAGATGGGATTTTTAAAGAGGTGATCAAGGTAAAAATGAGGTCACTAGGGTGGATCCTAATCCAATAGGATTGGTGTCCTACAAGGAGAGATTAGGACACAGAGAGGCACAGGGGGAGATCATGACGACCTGGGGAGAAGATGGTTGTCTAAGCACCAAGTAGAGAGGCCTCAGGAGAAGCCAGTCTGCACACACCTTGATCTCAGACAGCATCCAGGACTGGGAGATAGGCCTGTTATTCAAGCTGCCCAGTCTGTGGTATTTGTTATGGAGGTCCTGAGCAGACTCACATGCAGGGTAACTCAGGGCTCAGACTGGACAGAGCCCACTCTCCATCCCCCTGTACGTGAGTTACAGGATCCTCAGGATCTGAGGAGGGGGACCCTGAGGAGAGACACAAGATAGAAGATGCTAGGCATTAACATGACTGCATTCATGTTAAACGTGCCTGAAGTCCATTCACACGAGATGGTTTTGTCCTGTATGTACATCGGCACCTTCGGTCTGAACTGCAGATCTTTAGCTTCACCACCTCCACTGAGAGCATTAGCTTCACCTGCTGTGGACCGTCTCCTATAGGATTTCCAGAACCACAAAGCATCGAAGCTTCACAGGATCCAGAGTCTGTGCGCTAGCGTCTGGGCGACCCTCACAGCAGGGCCGCGCAGCTGCCCATCAGAACCCATTTCCCTTTTTCCTGTTCACAGCTACCCTGCACCTCCCAGCTTTCCCACCCCTTACAGCTAGGGCGTAGTGTCTCGTGTTACCAAGGGGAAGGGGTGGAGGTGGTGAGGGCCTTGGCCAGCCTGCATCCTTGGACGGAGGGCATGATGCCCACCTGGTCACCCCACCCTGCTGGTTGGAGCCCTCACCTGGAAGCAGGGAGGAGAAACAAGGGGGACAGAGCCTGGGACCTGACACCCACCTGCCCTGGACTCTCACAAGAAGGGGACAGAGACAGCTTGAGCTTCAGCCCAGTTTTGGGAGACACTTTGTTCCAGCAACAAACTTCTGCCTTAAAAGCCAAGGTGCTTTACAAACCCCTCCCCAGCTGTCACAGAAAGTCAGGCTTAATCTCATCACACTTTTCTCAAACCCCAGCTCATGGTGAGACCACCTCTCAGGTGATGGTGCTTCAGAGCAGCCCCTTTAAAAGATCCCTGGAGTTCAGCTCTCCCAGCCCTGCCGTCAGTTTAAGGGAGAAGTTTCCTTGACAACCTTGACAAACCTGCTCAGTTTCCTTGACAACCAAGCTTCACAATCTCCCAAACTCTTCTCCTTCAAACATCCCTATTCTAGGCTTGATGAGCCTAAAGTGACAGTGCTGTCATCATGTGCCAGAGAGTGACTCCTCCAAGCCCGTAGTTCCTGGTTACATGATGCTATTGATGATGAAATCCCAGAAGAGCCAGCTTTGCAAGGTAACCACTTCTGGACTCGGCACTGGGTCCCTTTCCACGGACAGAGTGGAGTGGCTGTTTCCACGGGGCCCGTGGTGGAAGAGCTCACCTAATGCTGCCAGGACTTCATCCCTTCCAGGTGATTCCAGGGTCCTCATTCTCCCCAGACCCCCACCCACATGGCTGCTGTCTGTGCCAGTCTATACGGGACCTTGGCAATCTCCTAAAATGAGGGTTATTTTATACACAGGTAATGGGTTGAATGCTGACCCCAAAAGATGTGCCCCCCCAGAACACGTGAACAGGACCATATCTGGGAAAAGGGTCTTTGTATATGTAGTTAAGGATCTCAGGGTGAGGTCATCTTGGGTTAGGGTGGCCCTCAATCCAACTGAGAGAGTCCTTATGAGAAACAAAAGAAGAGAAACACAGACTTAGAGAAGCCACGTGAAGACAGAGGCAGAGACGGGAGGGATGCAGCCACAGGCCTGGGGACGCCTGGAGCCCCCAGAAGCTGGAAAAGGCAGGAAGAACCCTATCCTGGAGCCTTTGGAGAGACTTCCGTCCTCCAACACCTTGATCTCAGATGTCTGGTCTCCAGGACTGGGGGAGGATGAATTCCTGTTGTTTTAAACCACCCATCTTGTGGTCATTTGTTACAGAAGCCACAGAACGGTCACACAGACCCTGCTCTGTAGGATCCTGGAAGTGTGGGTCTCATTAAAGGCCAACAGAGGCTGGATTGTAGAGCCCTTAGAGTCAGCATTGGGCCCCAGAAATCCTAAAGCAATGGCTGGACACCAGAACGTTGAGGAGTCAGTCAGAAGCCCAACCCTAAGGGTGCCGGCTGCACACGGTCTCCCCAGGTTTTTACGCCTGTACATGCATAAAATAAGTATTTCCATCCTGATTCAGGACCTCTGTTATCACCGTTCACGTTGCTAATTAAGAACCCACTAGTTACACAGATGAAAACCCTATCAGGACACTTGCTCCAGTGGTAAACAATTCTGAAGTTGGTCACAGGTGGGGAATCGTCTCCCATGCAGCCAGCAGCCCCCACACAAGGAGCGTCCTCATTGCAAAGCTGGGGGACCGTGAGGAGGCGTCTCTGAGTAAACGTGAGCTGAGCCCCAGGCCAACTGCTGCTGAACTTTTCCCACCCTTCCCAGGTAAAACACCTGAATGTATGCAAGGACTTCAAAGCCTAGAGGAAGGGGCTTGGAGTCACACCAGCGACAACACGCAGGCCGACTTGGTGCCTGCAGGCCAGCCAGGATGGTCCTGGCCCCGGGCACTCTTCTGGAAGCTTTCCATTTCCCTGCCTGAGGTACCCCTCCTGTCCCAGCCCCCACTGCTTTTTTCCTTCCTCACCTCTGCCCGGGTAGAAATTCCAGCAGCAGGTATGGGTGACACAACCTCTTCTTTAGCAGGTGGCAGCCCGGCAACTCCTGCAGAAAGTCCAGCAGAGCCCCACTCACACCAGGCCACCCATAGAGCCGTGGGCCCTACTCCCTCCCACCAGCCCAGCCCCGAGACTGCTGACGGGGCAGAGAATATGGCGTCAGGCACAGCTGCAGGGGCTTTTGCTGCCTGGAGGGGTATTTATATTGACCTCAACCCAGGCACACCTGTGGAGGGCTGGCCGGCCGAGTCAGGCTGCCCAGGTCAGCCAATCCTCGCCCCTCAGGGGCTCAGAGTTGCAGAAAATGGGCCTTGCTGCACCGGCCAGGTCCAAGGAACAGGTGTAGGGTCCTGAGAGTCAGGATAGACAAGAGGCGGCAGCCCTGGCTTGTTTTCTAATCATTTTATCTGGTCCATGAGTGGGAGACAACTTCAAGAAGACCCTCTCCTAATGAGAGGAACCCAGGAGTCAGGGAGAGGAGGGGTGGTGGGTGGAGACAGAAGCCTGGTGCCCCGGCTGCAGTGGAAACCCCTGGAAGACCAGGCGGAGAGAGGCCACACAGAGTGAAGCCCAGGGTCACAGACCTGTCGGAGCTGCTGTTTGTTAGTTCAAGCCCTGCTCTGAGGTGCTCTGTGTCAGCTCTGAGCAACAGGTGAGCTGGGGGTGCTCTGCAATGAGGGCTATGTGCACGGTTCCTGTGTGCCCAGCCCTGCCAGGGTACCTGCCCAGGGGAGCTCCATATCCAGGGAGGGGCCTGCCCACGAGAACCCTGTGGGCTTCTGGGTACCTGCTCAGGTGAGCTCCATATCCTGGGAGGGGCCTGACCATGAGAGCCCCATGGGCTGCTGGGTACCTGCTCAGGTGAGCTCCATATCCTGGGAGGGGCCTGACCACGAGAGCCCCGGGTGCTGGAAGGGGGGCGTGTGTATGAGCGTCCTCTCTGTGCAGCCGGCACAGAGTTGCTTAGCAACTTCCCTGTGGGCGGTGCTGGGATGAAATGAGAACCAGGAGATGCTGCGGGCCCTATGAACCCCTGTCCATCCAGAGTGATGAGGTCAGTAGGTGGGTGCTGGCCACTGTGCTGCGTGAGGGAGGCCCCACGGGTACCTCTTGTGTCTTCCTCCTGACACCAGGGAGGTCTCCCCAGGACAGAGCAGACAGCCTGCTTGGGGCAGGTGGGAGCTCCTGGTGACACTGCAGGGGACATGAGAGGGACGGACCAGGCAGGGGGAGGTGGGAGCCCAGGCAGAGCCATGGGGCTCGGGGCCGAGGGGGTTCTTCTGGGTCTGAGCTGGGAGTGGACGTGCAGGTGGTGAGTGTGATCCAAGAAAGCTGCCCTGGTGATGTGCGGCTGAACCTGCGTCAGAGTGACAAGCCTTCCGGATGATCCCAGAACACGATAGTGAGACGGATCCTGTTAGAAGAAGGTAAGTGAATCCCCCCAAGAGGAGGCTCTGTGAGCTGGTCCTGGGGGTGTGGGTGAAGGGAACAGGTGTGGAAGCTGCGGGGAGTGGGCAGTCCCCCTGGGCAGGTGGCGGGTGCAGACCCCACTCCGTGGTCCCACACCTGTGCTTCTGGCTGGATTACTTGGCTTCTCAGAGCCTCAGCTTCCCAGTCACTATCGGGTGATGGTAGCATGGATTGACTAGTAATTTCCTCAGAACAGGGTAGAAAGGGAAATGGAAAATGGACATTCCACAGAACACCGTCAGTATGGGAATCGCAGGCCCTGTTTCCCGCAGGTCTGTCTTCAAGATCAGGAGAGCAAATCCGAGCAGACTTGCAGCAGAGCCTGGGGATGGGCTCCGTTTGGTGGGTCCCCCAGTTTCCTGAATCTCGGAAGGGGCAGCTCCAGTGGACAGTGGCAGGTTCATCCCACACCTGGAAGCATCCAGACCTCAAGGCCCAGCAGCCCCCGAACCCTGTGTCTGGGCCCCTGGGAGGCAGACAGGACAGGCCGGCCTCCTCCTCAGCCCTCTTCCTGCCCAGAACAGGTGAGGTCCAGGCCGTCATTAGGAAGAAGCAGGGATGGGGGTGTCCCATGTGGGAAGAGGACACGGAGCAGCTTGTGTATGTGGACGTCCACACCAGGAATGTGGGGCAGTGGGATGTGGGCACTGGGAGGGGCAGACGGTGGGCCTGAGGAAGCAGGGCGGGGCCGGGAGTCCTGAGGAGGGGGTGTGCGAGCTTTGCCTGTGCAGGGCCTCATACTCCACGGGGCTGCCTTCCCCTGGTCACTGGGGAGGAGGAGCCAAGCAGCGTTGGTGGGGTGACCACACGCGTCCCCAGGCCCTGCCAGCATCGGACCTTCAGGCTCGGGGTTGGGGATCCTGAGGAGCGCAGGTCCAGCCGTGCCCACCAGGGAGGCATGGAGGGGTCGGGCAGGAAGCACTGGTGTGGTCATCCCCTGTGTGGAAGCTCCCGAGCCAGTGTCCAGTGGGAGCTCTCACCTCGCACGTGGGTTTCACGTCCACAGCTCAGATCACCTTCTAGCCGCTTGGTTTGTTTTCCAGACACAAAGTCCTAATATCTCCTATGTCCCCTGCCTGTGAAAAGGCGCGTCTGATCTGGTACCAGATGCTGCCCCTGGTCCCTCCTGACTGGATGCCCAGCAGCCAGTGTCACCGCGTCATGAATGTCAGGGGGTGTCAGGCGTGGGGGGACGAGAGCACACGGTCCAGGCCCACGAGGGGCCGTGCCGTCCACGGAGCCGGTGCTGTGGCTGTACGTGTGCCATGCCCCCACCCCACAGGCAGAGACCACCGTCCCCTTACAGACTGTTACCAAGTGAAGTCACATGGACCCTGCTCGGGCCCTCGCCTGGCGAGGTGCTCTGCCTCAGCAGGGAAGGTTTCCTTTTTCCATGTGGGTTCAAGTAGGCAAATAACAAAACCAAAGCTGAGACCACCACAGCACAGGCTCTGTTCAGTGGCCAAAGAATGGAGAAATGGGAACGAAGTTCACAGACCAACTTCTCGCCCTCCTGGAGAGAGTGGTTTAATTTTAAAGGGTAAAGACAAAGGGAGGAGGAATGAGGCTAATGATGGGGATGAAGAGGCCTTCCGGGGAAGGGGCAGGGATTTTCCCAAGCGAGTGGGGTACCACCTCCTTTCACCCGTCTTTGGTCCTTCAAGTCCAGTCATGGCCACTGATAGGTGTGTCACTTAATATGCTGATATAGTAAATTCAACATGTGATGAGACTCAGGGTCTGTTGGAGGTCACATTCGTTGCCATCTTGGTCCCAGCTGGTTTCATCTGTTTGTTTGTAGCTTCCTTTCTTATCTCTGGACCCCTTAACTTAAATACTTAGGTGAACTCCTGCCGAAGTTGGGGGGTGGAGGACAGCCCTGTGAAAGGTGGGTCCACGGGTTCTGAGCAGGACCTGGAGCAGCTCTGACAACAAGAGGAGGAGGCTGAGACGGGCGGTCAGTCTGACGCCCGCACTGGGGCCTGTGGTCGGCATGCGGAGGTGGTCAGCTGGGGCACGTGTCAGGGAAGGTTCTCGGTGTTTACACAGAAGATGTGAACGTAGGCCCAGATGCAGAGCTGCCTGCAGACGCTGCTACGGAACCCCCTGATTCTTTCCTGAGAAAACTGGTGGGGGGGCATTCAGGCAACAGGGCAAACAGGTTGCTCTGGACGTTCTTGTGGGGAAGTGGGGACTTAGCAATAGGGGCTCAGCCCGCATAACCCCAGAAGCCCTCCCAGGACAGCCCCAGAACCGCTTCTGGAATGGCAAGGAGAAGTGGGTCTTCCACCTACTAGACGTGGAAGAAAGAGCTGGGGTTTGCAGGGCCGCCCTCACCTTCAGGGACTGGTTGGGAGGCTCACAGGACCCAGCACATGCTTGTGGCTTGTGTGCTCACAGCTGAGATGGGGCACAGCACGCAGTAGGGATGCACGGGAGGGAGGGCCCCTGCTCCGGTCACCTCATGACCCTTCATGCCCACTCCTTCCCTTGAGGGTCTCTAGGATGTCTCTTCCCCCAGCGACGAAGGGCAGAACCATGACAGTTACCCCCACCCCCGTCCCCCCAGGGAGGCTCATTAGAGACTTGGCACCCGGCTGGGGGCTGGTCACGTGGTGTTGTCTGCCCTCACCCTCCAAAATGCCAGTGCCCAGAAGGGGAGCCGGGGCTCAGCATGAACCACATGGTTTGTGCAAACAGCACAGGCGCAGGGAGCTGCCCCTAAAGGGAGGAGGGAGGGTTTAGATCAGGGAAGGGAGCTGCTCACCAGCTGCATTAGCTTCCCGGGGCAGCTGTAATAAACGACCACAAACGGAGGCTCAGAGCAACAGAAACCTGTCCTCTCTCAGTCCTGGAGACCAGACGTCTGAGGTCAAGGTGTCCCAGGGCCGCTCTCCCTCCAGAGGCTCCAGGGGAGGGTCCTGCCTGCCTCTTCCAGCTTCTGGAGGCTCCAGGCATCCCTGGGCTTGTGGCCGCATTCCTCCCGTCTCTACCTCCGTCTTCACATGGTGTCTCCTGTGTGTCTGTGTCTCTCCGCTTGTCTCTTAGAAGGACACTGGCACTGATTTAGGGCCACCCTGATCCAGGATGACCTCATCTTCAGATCCGTAACTAATTATACCTGAAAAGACCCTACTTCCAAATAAGGTTCCATTCTCAGATTCTGGGGGGCATGACGTGGACATAACTTCTGGGGGACCCCCATTCAACCCACTATAGCACCCAGTTCCCAGATGCCAGCCGATCTTCCTCAGGACAGCATCAGGCTGGTGATGTTCTGTCTTTCTGCACGGAGTTGCCTCTTGTTTCTGGTGGTAACAGTGAGGTTGGGTGGGGAGCGCTTCTGGCTGACCTCCCGGTCATTCCAGGGACCACGCTGATGTGTCCTTCACGGGAGAGTGCGAGCACGGCCAGGGCTCCCTGTGAACACTCCACACTGACCGCTCAGTGATCAGACACCTGCATGGGCTGGACCGGTCCCTGGACCTCTGCACCTTCTAGCACATCCACAGCCTGGTGGACTCTGTGCGGGCCTATGACCAGGAGGTGGGGACCGGCAGGATGGGTGGGAGCCCTCCTGCCTGCCACGTGGCCTCCAGCCCACCACAGACCCTCCAGTCCTGCCATGGACACCCCCATCGCATTAACCCCCAAGAGGGCTTCTGGGAGGGGTGAGAATTCGACCATGAAGAAGACAGGGCAGGCCCTAACTGCAACAGGTGAAGGCAAGAACTGGGGGTGCTTGGCTATTTGTCCCCCAAAGACCCAGGATGTGGGCTCTGACTTGATGGGTCCACCTCCACCTGGGCTCACCTGGGGGGTCGCTGCAGGAAGAGCATGTCCTTGGGTGATTTTCCAACTCTCCCCACATCAGCCTCCCTCCCTGGGCCCCCCTGACCCCATTAATAGACTTTAAATAGTGTCTCTCATCCATCAGGCCTACGTGGGAGATTTTAATATTGTGTGGGAGTCCAGTGACCAGGGCCCATGTGTCCTGTGTGTCTCGGGAGGGGAGGGAGTCTCACGCTCACATTCCTTCCCCAGTGCACCTGGGGTCGGGGACAGGAGACCCAGGCTTTGTTCTGGCAGAAGCTCCCTTTCTGTGAACAAGTCTTCCCCCAATCCCATTATCCTCACTGGAGGCTCAGGAGGCCACAGCATCGGGGCACCTCCAGCACCAGGACTCCACCCTAGGGAATTTCTCAAGAGCAAGGACCAGGCCTGGAGGCGGAGGGGAGGAGGGAGCCAGCCTCTTCAGGATCCCCGGGGCTAGGATGCCTCCTACCCAGGAGGGCCTTGGACTCAGTTTAACTTCCATCCGGGGTCTCCTACCCTCCCCTGGTAGAGGGGCCCTTCAGATTCCAGGGCCCCAAGATCCTCCCCACCGACTTCTGACCCCACCTGCAGAGTCGGGGACCCAGAGACCCCCTCCCCGGCTTCTTTTTTCTTGGAGGCTCCCAGAATTCCCTGAAGATGTTATACTCAGGGTTCATTATGCTGAAGGATGCAAGTTAAAATCAGCAAGGATGGGGGGATGAGCAAGGTCCACCTTCCTCGGCTGTGGCAGCCCAGGGAAGCCCACCTGAGTCCTGAAGTGCAGGGTTTATTGGGGTCTGTCACGTCAATGTGGGGACCACCATGTGCCTGACCTTGGCCTCCAGCCTCTGGGGGCAACTCAGGAAGCCCCACCGTGTATCACGCCGTCAGCACAGACCAGCCTGGAGCGAGGCCCATGGAGCATGGACACTCCCAAAAGACTCAAGGTGACCTCCTAGAGCCAGGAGCAGAGGCCCGGCCTCTCTGTGGGCTGGTGAACCCACACCACACAGGCCCTGGTGCAGTGCCCGTTCCGTGTGGTCAGCATGGGTGCACGCAGGTCAGCCAGTGTCTGTGTGTCTCAGCCTGTGACCGCTGACCACACTGTCCTGCTCTGCTTCCAAGAACGAGGCCAATGGAGGGACAACGTGTGTGGGAACAAAGCCGGGTCATGGTCAGGCTGGGTGAGAAAGGGTCCAAGGAGTGAGAACCCGGCTGCCCTTGCCTGGTGAGCTGAGAGCTGACGTTCGCCCTGTGGTCAGTCCATCTCCCCACATCCCGAGGTAGAGCTGCCTTTCCTGCACCCTGGGGCAGGGTCATGCCTGTGTATACAGCAGGACGCACAGCAGTGCACGCAGCAAGCCCGATGCCTGCCCTTGCCATGTAGTCAGGGGCTTGGTGAGGGTGGAACATCACGACAGAATGTGGGCCGACCCCGGGGAGGATGTAGGGCTGAAGTGTTTGGGAGCCTCTGGAGGGAACCCTCACCTGTCTGCACAGGTGGATTGAGGACACAGACCAAGGGTGGGCAGGCGGGCAGCCCAGTCCTGGGTCATCCCTGAGGCTGGAGGAGGGGTGTGGAGCGGGGGGTGATGGCGGTGGGGAGGAGGGGCTGATCGCCGGACAGTGTGGAGACAGATCATTCGAGGCAGCAGGGAAGGTGGAAGACTGTGCCCAATGGCAGGATGGAGAGACCAGCAGGCTGCGCTGCAGGCACGGGTAGCAGGGCTGCTCCCTGCAGGGCGGCGCCAGAGCCCCACACCGCTGAAAACCATGGGGTGTCCGGACAGAACCCCAAAGGATGGGGGGCCATATGGGCGGGAAGAGTTTGGAAAAGTCACCTTATCTCCACATGTCCTGGGGGAGGGTTCCCTGCTCCAGCCTCTTTCCTTAGAGTCTCCCCACCTGGGGAAGTCAGCACACCCAACAGCTGGTCATGCAAGGCTTGGAATTCGTCGGGAGGATGAAAGGGAAAAGGGGGGAAGGAATGAGAAATAAGCTCTATGTATTTGGACAGCACATGACACTCTAATTTCCAATCAGGAAGAGGAATTTCCTAAAGGCTCAGGCTGCCCCTGTAACCAGAATGGGGCTTGAAGCAATCCTGCCACTTTGTGGACGGTTTCAGAAACAAGTTGAAGACACTTGCTCAGGGGCACTGCAATCCACAACGCCTGCAAAGTTGTAAGTGACAACTATTGTAGAAAAATGTCTTGGGGTAAGTAACTGAAAAGAACTTGAAAACAAGGCAGAATTGCAGGAACCGGATTGCAAGAGGTAGATTGGACTTGCCGTTAAAGCACATGAAAGCTGCTCAATATTGCTTATGATTCAGTTGGCCAAAAAGGGTGTACAGGTTGAAACCCATACGACCTTTGTGGCCAAGCAAACATGCGGGAAACACAAATCAACACGACAAAGATGTAGCACTTTGCCCCAGTCAGAATGGCCAACCTCACAAAGTGTAAAAACAACAAATGGAGGAGAGGATGTGGAGAAAATGGAACCCTGCTACGCTGTTGGTGGGAATGTCAATTGCTAACAGCCACGCTGGAGAAGGGTATGATGTTTCCTAAAGATTCTAAAAAATAGAGCTACAGGGACTTCCTGGTGGTTCAGACATTAAGACTCCAACTGCCAAGGCAGAGGACACGGGATCGAGCCCAAGTCCAGAAAGATAACACATGCCACGGAGCAACTAAACCAATGCACCACAACTACTGAGCCTGTGCTCTAGAGCCCGTGAGCCACAACTACTGAATCCTGACGCCTAAAGCCAGTGCACCACAAGAAGAGAAGTCACGGCAATGAGAAGCCCACACACTTCAACGAAAAGTAGCCCCAACTTCCTGCAACTAGAGAAACCCCACACGAAATAAGGAAGACCCAACACAGGCAAAATTAATTACTTAATTAATTAAAAAACAATAGAGTTACAGAGCATACGGCACTACCACTCCTGGGGATATATTTTGGGATAACCATAAATCAACAGGACACAGGAACTTCAACTATTAATGCAGCACTTTTGCAGGATCCTCGACTTGGAAACAATATAAATGTCCTTGGAAGGAAAAAATGGATAAAGATGATATGGTACTTATGTACAATGGAATAGTACTCAGCTAGGAAATCAATGAAATAAGGCCAGTTGCAGCAACTCGAGTGGATTTAGATAAGATCATTCTAAGTGACAAAAGTCAGACACAAAATGACACTTAGCACAAGATACTATTTATAGGTGGAATATAAAATAGATACACATGAACTAAATTACAAAACAGAAACAGGGTCACATATTTACAAAACACACTTATGGCTGATAAAGTGGAAAGGTGGGGTGGGGTGAGACATAAACCAGAGGGTTGAAATTAACACAGATACCATTCCAAAGATGAAATAGGTAATCGACAAAATCTACTCTATAGCTCAAGAAGTGGACTCAGCACACTCTAGTCACCAGAAAAGAATATATACGACGGGTAAGAATCTTAAAAGAATTTACGGATGTCTCTCTGTAAGTGAAACAAGTGGATGTGCAGCAGCAAGAAAGACAGCATTGAAAATCACCTTTACCAAATGATAAAAATAAATTAAAAAAAAAAAAAGACACAGAAAGAAAATGTTACAAAATTCGTTCAGGGGACATGATGCAACCTACATTGACCACATTTAGACCCACAGCTGGATGAGAAAAAAGGCTGGACACTCCTGGGGCTGAGAGGATTGGTGAGGTTGGGTGAGCAAATGTAGAACCTTTAAAGTAATACTGTGTGGTACCCATTCTATGGGTCCCAAATCTCCAGGGTCAAGGGCATCTTCCTACAGCGAAAACATGCATGGGAAACCCTGAGGATGGTACCCGAGTGAACGGGAAAGGTTACTAAAACGCACCTCATTTCTCCTCTCATTGTGCTCGGGTTCGCCATTCCAGCTGCTTTACTACCAATCTCCCCATTGGAGACTCAGCACCTTTAAACTCCTGTTTCGTACACTTTGCCATTTGTCCTCAGGAAGAACGGGAAGAGGGGGAACCAATGAGAGAGTACCTCTAGGTGTTAGGGACAGGCAAAGGTCACTCTAATTTCCCATCAGGAAGAAGAATTAACCACAGGCTCAGCCTGTCCCACGGAACCAGAATAGGGCCTGAAGCAATCTTGCGCTTTTGCGGCCAGCTCCCAAAAAAGCGAGTTGACAAATGGAGCTCAGGGGCACTGCAATTCACAAACCTGCAGAGTTATAAATGATAACTATCGTCCAAAAATATATTGAAGGAAGGCAACAAAGGATTTGAAAGCAAGGCAGAATTTCAGGAAACAGTTTTCAAGAGGTAGATTGGCTTCGCCTTTAAATCACATGGAAAGTGGCAAAACGTCGACAATGGTGCACTTGGCCAAAAAGGGCGTATGCGTTTTTTCCTGAATATATTCAGGAAAAAACGCATACGCCCTTTTTGGCCAACCAAAGAAGTGGGCAATGCAAGTCAGCACTACAAAGAAGTCTCACTTCCCATCCGTCAAAAGGGCCATCCTGGAAAACTATGAAAACCAAAAATGTAGGAGAGGCCAAGGAGAAAAGGGAGCCATTTTACGCTGATGTACGGGATGTATATTGGTAACAGCCACACTGGACAAGTGTACGGTGTTTCCTAACACATCTATAAAACAGAGCTACAGAGCATACGGTACTTCCACTCATGGAGGTATATATTCGGGAAAAAAAAATTGACAAGACAGGGACCCCAAAGTTTAGGGCTGCTCTCTTTAAAATAACCACGACTCAGGGACACCATAAATATCCTCAGAAAGAGAAAAATGGATAACCAAGTTGTGGTACTTATGTACAATGGAATATCACTCAGCCCTGAAATCAGTGTCATAAGGCTAGTTAGCAGCATGATGAGTGGATTTAGCGACGATGATTCTACGTGAAATAAGTCACACAGAAAAAGACACTTATCCTAAGATATCGCTTATAGAGGGAATGTCAAAATCGCTACACTTGAACTGAATTACAAAACAGAACAGAGTCACACCTTTAGAAGACACACTATGGCTGCTTAACGGGAAAGGTGAGGTGGGGTGATGCATAAAACAAGGGTTTGAAATTAGCTCAGAGACCGCTCCATAAGCCAAATATGTAATAGACAAGGCCTACTCCCTGCTCAGTGAACTGGACTCAACACCCCCTAGTCACCGCACAAGAATATATCTGACTAGTAAGAATCTGAAAACCTGTGTATCGATATCTCTCTGCAAGTGAATCAAGAGGGTGTAAAGCGGCATAAACACAGCAGGGAAAAGCAGCCAAGCCCCATTCTAAACATAAATTACTTTAAAAAACCCACAAAACAAAGACAGAGAAAGAGAGAGAAATTCTTACAAAATCAGTTCAGGGGCTCTTATGCCACCTGGATTGACCATATCTAGACCCACAGCTGGATGAGACATAAGGCTGGACACTCTTGGGGCTGAGAGGATTGGTGAGGTTGGGTGAGCAAACGCAGATACTTTAAAGTAATACCGCGGGGTACCCACCCCATGGGTCTCAAATCTCCAGGTACAAGGGCATCTTCCTACATCAAAACATGCATGTGAAACCCAGAAGATGGTATGCCGTGAGATCGGGAAAGGTTTCTAAAACGCACCTCATTTCTCCTCTCCTTGTGCTCGGGTTCCCCATTTCAGCCGCTTGATTAACCATCTCCCTACTTGGAGAATCAGCATCTTTAAACTCCTGTATCGTACAGGTTGCAATTTTCCTGAGGATGAACGGGAAGACGGGGAACCAAAGAGAGACTAGCCCTAGGTGTTGAGACAGGCACAGGTCACTCCATTTTCCCATCAGGAAGAAGAATGAACCACAGGCTCCGCCGGCCCCATGGAAGCCGAATAGCGCCTGAAGCAATCCTGCGCTTTTGCGGCCAGCTCACAAAAAAGCGAGGAGACAAATGGAGCTCAGGGGCACTGCAATTCAGAAACTTGCAGAGTTATAAATGAGAACTCTCGTCCACAAATATATTGAGGGAAGGCAACGAAGAGGATTTGAAAGCAAGGCAGATTTGCAGGAAACAGATTTCAGGAGGTAGATTCGACTCGCCTTTAAAGCACATGAAAAGCGGCAAAACGTTGACAATGATGCCCTTGGCCAAAAAGGGCGTATGCGTTTTTTCCTGAATATATTCAGGAAAAAACGCATACGCCCTTTTTGGCCAACCAAGCAAGCCGGAAGGGCAAATCAGTGCTACAAAGAAGTCTCGCTTGCCCTCGGTCAAAAGGGCCATGCTGAAAAAAGTGTAAAAACCAGAAAAGCAGGACAGGCCATGGAGACATGGGAGCCTTGCTACGCTGATGGGCGGGATGTAAATTGCCAACAGGCACTCTGGAGAAGTGTACGGTGTGTCCTGAAACAAGTAATAAACACAGCTTAAAGAGCATAGGGCACTTCCACTCATGGGCGTATAAATTGGAAAAACTAAAACTCAACAAGACACAGGCACCCCAAACTTTACGGCTGCTCTGTTGCCAAGAACCTCCGCTTCGGTACACCTTCAATATCCCAGGAAAGAGAAAAATGGATAAACAAATGGTGGTACTTGGCACAATGGAATATCACTCAGCCATGAAATCAATGTCATAAGGCTAGTTAGCAGCATGATGAGTGGATTTAGCGACGATGATTCTAAGTGAAATAAGTCACACAGAACAAGGCACTTATCCTAAGATATCGCTTATAGAGGGAATGTCAAAATCGCTACGCTTGAACTGAATTACAAAACAGAACAGAGTCACACCTTTAGAAGACACACTATGGCTGCTTAACGGGAAAGGTGAGGTGGGGTGATGCATAAAACAAGGGTTTGAAATTAGCTCAGAGACCGCTCCATAAGCCAAATATGTAATAGACAAGGCCTACCCCCTGCTCAGTGAACTGGACTCAACACCCCCTAGTCACCGCATAAGAATATATCTGACTAGTAAGAATCTGAAAACCTATGTATCGATATCTCTCTGCAAGTGAATCAAGAGGGTGTAAAGCGGCATAAACACAGCAGGGAAAAGCAGCAAAGCCCCATTCTAAACATAAATTACTTAAAAATCCCACAAAACAAAGACAGTGAAAGAGATAGAAATTCTTACAAAATCAGTTCAGGGGATCTGATGCCACCTGGTTCGACCATATCTAGAGCCACAGCTGGATGAGACATAAGGCTGGACACTCTTGGGGCTGAGAGGATTGGTGAGGTTGGGTGAGCAAACGCAGATACTTTAAAGTAATACCGCGGGGTACCCACCCCATGGGTCTCAAATCTCCAGGTACAAGGGCATCTTCCTACATCAAAACATGCATGGGAAACCCAGAGGTTTGTATGCCGTGAGATCGGGAAAGGCTTCTAAAACGCACCTCATTTCTCCTCTCCTTGTGCTCGGGTTCACCATTCTAGCCGCTTGACTAAACATCTCCCTACTTGGAGAATCAGCACCTTTAACCTACTGTTTCGTCCAGGTTGCAATTTGTCCTGACGATGAACGGGAAGACGGGGAACCAACTAGAGACTAGCCCTAGGTTTTGGGACAGGCACAGGTCACTCCATTTTCCCATCAGGAAGAAGAATGAACCACAGGCTCAGCCTGCCCCCCAGAACCAAAATAGGGCCTGAAGCAATCCTGCGCTTTTGCGGCCAGCTCCCAAAAAAGCGAGTAGACAAATGGAGCTCAGGGGCACTGCAATTCACAAACGTGCAGAGTTATAAATGAGAACTCTCGTCCACAAATATATTGAGGGAAGGCAACGAAGAGGATTTGAAAGCAAGGCAGATTTGCAGGAAACAGATTTCAGGAGGTAGATTCGACTCGCCTTTAAAGCACATGAAAAGCGGCAAAACGTTGACAATGATGCCCTTGGCCAAAAAGGGCGTATGCGTGTTTTCCTGAATATATTCAGGAAAAAACGCATACGCCCTTTTTGGCCAACCAAGCAAGCCGGAAGGGCAAATCAGCGCTACAAAGAAGTCTTGCTTGCCCTCGGTCAAAAGGGCCATGCTGAAAAATGTGTAAAAACCAGAAAAGCAGGACAGGCCATGGAGACATGGGAGCCTTGCTACGCTGATGGGCGGGATGTAAATTGCCAACAGGCACTCTGGAGAAGTGTACGGTGTGTCCTGAAACAAGTAATAAACACAGCTTAAAGAGCATAGGGCACTTCCACTCATGGGCGTATAAATTGGAAAAACTAAAACTCAACAAGACACAGGCACCCCAAACTTTACGGCTGCTCTGTTGCCAAGAACCTCCGTTTCGGTACACCTTCAATATCCCAGGAAAGAGAAAAATGGATAAACAAATGGTGGTACTTGGCACAATGGAATATCACTCAGCCATGAAATCAATGTCATAAGGCTAGTTAGCAGCATGATGAGTGGATTTAGGTACGATGATTCTAAGTGAAATAAGTCACACAGAACAAGGCACTTATCCTAAGATATCGCTTATAGAGGGAATGTCAAAATCGCTACACTTGAACTGAATTACAAAACAGAACAGAGTCACACCATTAGAAGACACACTATGGCTGCTTAACAGGAAAGGTGAGGTGGGGTGATGCATAAAACAAGGGTTTGAAATTAGCTCAGAGACCGCTCCATAAGCCAAATATGTAATAGACAAGGCCTACTCCCTGCTCAGTGAACTGGACTCAACACCCCCTAGTCACCGCACAAGAATATATCTGACTAGTAAGAATCTGAAAACCTATGTATCGATATCTCTCTGCAAGTGAATCAAGAGGGTGTAAAGCGGCATAAACACAGCAGGGAAAAGCAGCCAAGCCCCATTCTAAACATAAATTACTTTACAAATCCCACAAAACAAAGACAGTGAAAGAGAGAGAAATTCTTACAAAATCCGTTCAAGGTCTCTGATACAACCTGGATTGACCATATCTAGACCCACAGCTGGATGAGACATAAGGCTGGACACACTTGGGGCTGAGAGGATTGGTGAGGTTGGGTGAGAAAATGCAGATACTTTAAAGTAAAACCGCGGGGTACACACCCCATGGGTCTCAAATCTCCAGGTACAAGGGCATCTTCCTACATCAAAACATGCATGGGAAACACAGAAGATGGTATGCCATGAGATCGGGAAAGGTTTCTAAAACGCACCTCATTTCTCCTCTCCTTGTGCTCGGGTTTGCCATTCCAGCCGCTTGACTAACCATCTCCGTACTTGGAGAATCAGCACCTTTAACCTCCTGTTTCGTACAGGTTGTAATTTGTCCTGAGGATGAACGGGAAGACGGGGAACCAACGAGAGACAAACCCTAGGTGTTGGGACAGGCACAGGTCACTCCATTTTCCCATCAGGAAGAAGAATGAACCACAGGCTCCGCCTGCCCCCTGGAAGCCGAATAGGGCCTGAAACAATCCTGCGCTTTTGCGGCCAGCTCCCAAAAAAGCGAGTAGACAAATGGAGCTCAGGGGCACTGCAATTCACAGACGTGCAGAGTTATAAATGAGAACTCTCGTCCACAAATATATTGAGGGAAGGCAACGAAGAGGATTTGAAAGCAAGGCAGATTTGCAGGAAACAGATTTCAGGAGGTAGATTCGACTCGCCTTTAAAGCACATGAAAAGCGGCAAAACGTTGACAATAATGCCCTTGGCCAAAAAGGGCGTATGCGTTTTTTCCTGAATATATTCAGGAAAAATCGCATACGCCCTTTTTGGCCAACCAAGCAAGCCGGAAGGGCAAATCAGTGCTACAAAGAAGTCTCGCTTGCCCTCGGTCAAAAATGCCATGCTGAAAAAAGTGTAAAAACCAGAAAAGCAGGACAGACCATGGAGACATGGGAGCCTTGCTACACTGATGGGCGGGATGTAAATTGCCAACAGGCACTCTGGAGAAGTGTACGGTGTGTCCTGAAACAAGTAATAAACACAGCTTAGAGAGCATAGGGCACTTCCACTCATGGGTGTATAAATTGGGAAAACTAAAAATCAACAAGACACAGGCACCCCAAACTTTACGGCTGCTCTGTTTCCAAGAACCTCCACTTCAGTACACCTTCAATATCCCAGGAAAGAGAAAAATGGATAAACAAATGGTGGTACTTGGCACAATGGAATATCACTCAGCCATGAAATCAATGTCATAAGGCTAGTTAGCAGCATGATGAGTGGATTTAGCGACGATGATTCTAAGTGAAATAAGTCACTCAGGAAAAGACACTTATCCTAAGATATCGCTTATAGAGGGAATGTCAAAATCGCTACGCTTGAACTGAATTACAAAACAGAACAGAGTCACACCTTTAGAAGACACACTATGGCTGCTTAACGGGAAAGGTGAGGTGGGGTGATGCATAAAACAAGGGTTTGAAATTAGCTCAGAGACCGCTCCATAAGCCAAATATGTAATAGACAAGGCCTACCCCCTGCTCAGTGAACTGGACTCAACACCCCCTAGTCACCGCATAAGAATATATCTGACTAGTAAGAATCTGAAAACCTATGTATCGATATCTCTCTGCAAGTGAATCAAGAGGGTGTAAAGCGGCATAAACACAGCAGGGAAAAGCAGCAAAACCCCATTCTAAACATAAATTACTTAAAAATCCCACAAAACAAAGACAGTGAAAGAGATAGAAATTCTTACAAAATCAGTTCAGGGGCTCTGATGCCACCTGGTTCGACCATATCTAGAGCCACAGCTGGATGAGACATAAGGCTGTACACTCTTGGGGCTGAGAGGATTGGTGAGGTTGGGTGAGCAAACGCAGATACTTTAAAGTAATACCGCGGGGTACCCACCCCATGGGTCTCAAATCTCCAGGTACAAGGGCATCTTCCTACAACAAAACATGCATGGGAAACCCAGAGGTTTGTATGCTGTGAGATCGGGAAAGGCTTCTAAAACGCACCTCATTTCTCCTCTCCTTGTGCTCGGGTTCACCATTCTAGCCGCTTGACTAAACATCTCCTTACTTGGAGAATCAGCACCTTTAACCTCCTGTTTCGTACAGGTTGCAATTTGTCCTGACGATGAACGGGAAGACGGGGAACCAACGAGAGACTAGCCCTAGGTGTTGGGACAGGCACAGGTCACTCCATTTTCCCATCAGGAAGAAGAATGAACCACAGGCTCAGCCTGCCCCCCAGAACCAAAATAGGGCCTGAAGCAATCCTGCGCTTTTGCGGCCAGCTCCCAAAAAAGCGAGTAGACAAATGGAGCTCAGGGGCACTGCAATTCACAAACGTGCAGAGTTATAAATGAGAACTCTCGTCCACAAATATATTGAGGGAAGGCAACGAAGAGGATTTGAAAGCAAGGCAGATTTGCAGGAAACAGATTTCAGGAGGTAGATTCGACTCGCCTTTAAAGCACATGAAAAGCGGCAAAACGTTGACAATGATGCCCTTGGCCAAAAAGGGCGTATGCGTGTTTTCCTGAATATATTCAGGAAAAACGCATACGCCCTTTTTGGCCAACCAAGCAAGCCGGAAGGGCAAATCAGTGCTACAAAGAAGTCTTGCTTGCCCTCGGTCAAAAGGGCCATGCTGAAAAATGTGTAAAAACCAGAAAAGCAGGACAGGCCATGGAGACATGGGAGCCTTGCTACGCTGATGGGCGGGATGTAAATTGCCAACAGGCACTCTGGAGAAGTGTACGGTGTGTCCTGAAACAAGTAATAAACACAGCTTAAAGAGCATAGGGCACTTCCACTCATGGGAGTATAAATTGGAAAAACTAAAACTCAACAAGACACAGGCACCCCAAATTTTACGGCTGCTCTGTTGCCAAGAACCTCCGCTTCGGTACACCTTCAATATCCCAGGAAAGAGAAAAATGGATAAACAAATGGTGGTACTTGGTACAATGGAATATCACTCAGCCATGAAATCAATGTCATAAGGCTAGTTAGCAGCATGATGAGTGGATTTAGGTACGATGATTCTAAGTGAAATAAGTCACACAGAAAAAGGCACTTATCCTAAGATATCGCTTATAGAGGGAATGTCAAAATCGCTACACTTGAACTGAATTACAAAACAGAACAGAGTCACACCATTAGAAGACACACTATGGCTGCTTAACGGGAAAGGTGAGGTGGGGTGATGCATAAAACAAGGGTTTGAAATTAGCTCAGAGACCGCTCCATAAGCCAAATATGTAATAGACAAGGCCTACTCCCTGCTCAGTGAACTGGACTCAACACCCCCTAGTCACCGCACAAGAATATATCTGACTAGTAAGAATCTGAAAACCTATGTATCGATATCTCTCTGCAAGTGAATCAAGAGGGTGTAAAGCGGCATAAACACAGCAGGGAAAAGCAGTCAAGACCCATTCTAAACATAAATTACTTTACAAATCCCACAAAACAAAGACAGTGAAAGAGAGAGAAATTCTTACAAAATCCGTTCAAGGTCTCTGATACAACCTGGATTGACCATATCTAGACCCACAGCTGGATGAGACATAAGGCTGGACACTCTTGGGGCTGAGAGGATTGGTGAGGTTGGGTGAGAAAATGCAGATACTTTAAAGTAAAACCGCGGGGTACACACCCCCTGGGTCTCAAATCTGCAGGTACAAGGGCATCTTCCTACATCAAAACATGCAAGGGAAACCCAGAAGATGGTATGCCGTGAGATCGGGAAAGGTTTCTAAAACGCACCTCATTTCTCCTCTCCTTGTGCTCGGGTTCGCCATTCCAGCCGCTTGACTAACCATCTCCCTACTTGGAGAATCAGCACCTTTAACCTCCTGTTTCGTATAGGTTGCAATTTGTCCTGAGGATGAACTGGAAGATGGGGAACCAACGAGAGACTAGCCCTAGGTGTTGGGACAGGCACAGGTCACTCCATTTTCCCATCAGGAAGAAGAATGAACCACAGGCTCAGCCTGCCCCCCAGAACCAAAATAGGGCCTGAAGCAATCCTGCGCTTTTGCGGCCAGCTCCCAAAAAAGCGAGGAGACAAATGGAGCTCAGGGGCACTGCAATTCACAAAAGTGCAGAGTTATAAATGAGAACTCTCGTCCACAAATATATTGAGGGAAGGCAACGAAGAGGATTTGAAAGCAAGGCAGATTTGCAGGAAACAGATTTCAGGAGGTAGATTCGACTCGCCTTTAAAGCACATGAAAAGCGGCAAAACGTTGACAATGATGCCCTTGGCCAAAAAGGGCGTATGCGTTTTTTCCTGAATATATTCAGGAAAAAACGCATACGCCCTTTTTAGCCAACCAAGCAAGCCGGAAGGGCAAATCAGTGCTACAAAGAAGTCTCGCTTGCCCTCGGTCAAAAGGGCCATGCTGAAAAAGTTTAAAAACCAGAAAAGCAGGACAGGCCATGGAGACATGGAAGCCTTGCTAAGCTGATGGGCGGGACGTAAATTGCCAACAGGCACTCTGGAGAAGTGTACGGTGTGTCCTGAAAAAAGTAATAAACACAGCTTAGAGAGCATAGCGCACTTCCACTCATGGGCATATAAATTGGGAAAACTAAAAATCAACAAGACACAGGCACCCCGAACTTTACGGCTGCTCTGTTTCCAAGAACCTCCACTTTGTCACGCCTTCAATATCCCAGGAAAGAGAAAAATGGATAAACAAATGGTGGTACTTGGCACAATGGAATATCACTCAGCCATGAAATCAGTGTCATCAGGCTAGTTAGCACCATGATGAGAGGATTTAGCGACGATGATTCTAAGTGAAATAAGTCACACAGAAAAAGACACTTATCCTAAGATATCGCTTATAGAGGGAATGTCAAAATCGCTACACTTGAACTGAATTACAAAACAGAACAGAGTCACACCATTAGAAGACACACTATGGCTGCTTAACGGGAAAGGTGAGGTGGGGTGATGCATAAAACAAGGGTTTGAAATTAGCTCAGAGACCACTCCATAAGCCAAATATATAATAGACAAGGCCTACTCCCTGCTCAGTGAACTGGACTCAACACCCCCTAGTCACCGCACAAGAATATATCTGACTAGTAAGAATCTGAAAACCTATGTATCGATATCTCTCTGCAAGTGAATCAAGAGGGTGTAAAGCGGCATAAACACAGCAGGGAAAAGCAGCCAAGCTCCATTCTAAACATAAATAACTTAAAAAAACCCACAAAACAAAGACAGTGAAAGAGAGAGAAATTCTTACAAAATCCGTTCAGGGTCTCTGATGCAACCTGGATTGACCATATCTAGACCCACAGCTGGATGAGACATAAGGCTGGACACTCTTGGGGCTGAGAGGATTGGTGAGGTTGGGTGAGCAAACGCAGATACTTTAAAGTAATACTGCGGGGTACCCACCCCATGGGTCTCAAATCTCCAGGTACAAGGGCATCTTCCTACATCCAAACATGCATGGGAAACCCAGAGAATTGTATGCCGTGAGATCGGGAAAGGCTTCTAAAACGCACCTCATTTCTCCTCTCCTTGTGCTCGGGTTCGCCATTCTAGGCGCTTGACTAAACATCTCCCTACTTGTAGAATCAGCACCTTTAACCTCCTGTTTCGTACAGGTTGCAATTTGTCCTGAGGATGAACGGGAAGACGGGGAACCAACGAGAGACTAGCCCTAGGTGTTGGGACAGGCACAGGTCACTCCATTTTCCCATCAGGAAGAAGAATGAACCACAGGCTCAGCCTGCCCCCCAGAACCAAAATAGGGCCTGAAGCAATCCTGCGCTTTTGCGGCCAGCTCCCAAAAAAGCGAGGAGACACATGGAGCTCAGGGGCACTGCAATTCACAAACGTGCAGAGTTATAAATGAGAACTCTCGTCCACAAATATATTGAGGGAAGGCAACGAAGAGGATTTGAAAGCAAGGCAGATTTGCAGGAAACAGATTTCAGGAGGTAGATTCGACTCGCCTTTAAAGCACATGAAAAGCGGCAAAACGTTGACAATGATGCCCTTGGCCAAAAAGGGCGTATGCGTTTTTTCCTGAATATATTCAGGAAAAAACGCATACGCCCTTTTTGGCCAACCAAGCAAGCCGGAAGGGCAAATCAGCGCTACAAAAAGTCTTGCTTGCCCTCGGTCAAAAGGGCCATGCTGAAAAAAGTGTAAAAACCAGAAAAGCAGGACAGGCCATGGAGACATGGGAGCCTTGCTACGCTGATGGGCGGGATGTAAATTGCCAACAGGCACTCTGGAGAAGTGTACGGTGTGTCCTGAAACAAGTAATAAACACAGCTTAAAGAGCATAGGGCACTTCCACCCATGGGAGTATAAATTGGAAAAACTAAAACTCAACAAGACACAGGCACCCCAAACTTTACGGCTGCTCTGTTGCCAAGAACCTCCGCTTCGGTACACCTTCAATATCCCAGGAAAGAGAAAAATGGATAAACAAATGGTGGTACTTGGCACAATGGAATATCACTCAGCCATGAAATCAATGTCATAAGGCTAGTTAGCAGCATGATGAGTGGATTTAGGTACGATGATTCTAAGTGAAATAAGTCACACAGAAAAAGGCACTTATCCTAAGATATCGCTTATAGAGGGAATGTCAAAATCGCTACACTTGAACTGAATTACAAAACAGAACAGAGTCACACCATTAGAAGACACACTATGGCTGCTTAACGGGAAAGGTGAGGTGGGGTGATGCATAAAACAGGGGTTTGAAATTAGCTCAGAGACCGCTCCATAAGCCAAATATGTAATAGACAAGGCCTACTCCCTGCTCAGTGAACTGGACTCAACACCCCCTAGTCACCGCACAAGAATATATCTGACTAGTAAGAATCTGAAAACCTATGTATCGATATCTCTCTGCAAGTGAATCAAGAGGGTGTAAAGCGGCATAAACACAGCAGGGAAAAGCAGTCAAGCCCCATTCTAAACATAAATTACTTTAAAAAACCCACAAAACAAAGACAGAGAAAGAGAGAGAAATTCTTACAAAATCAGTTCAGGGGCTCTTATGCCACCTGGATTGACCATATCTAGACCCACAGCTGGATGAGACATAAGGCTGGACACTCTTGGGGCTGAGAGGATTGGTGAGGTTGGGTGAGAAAATGCAGATACTTTAAAGTAAAACCGCGGGGTACACACCCCCTGGGTCTCAAATCTGCAGGTACAAGGGCATCTTCCTACATCAAAACATGCAAGGGAAACCCAGAAGATGGTATGCCGTGAGATCGGGAAAGGTTTCTAAAACGCACCTCATTTCTCCTCTCCTTGTGCTCGGGTTCGCCATTCCAGCCGCTTGACTAACCATCTCCCTACTTGGAGAATCAGCACCTTTAACCTCCTGTTTCGTATAGGTTGCAATTTGTCCTGAGGATGAACTGGAAGATGGGGAACCAACGAGAGACTAGCCCTAGGTGTTGGGACAGGCACAGGTCACTCCATTTTCCCATCAGGAAGAAGAATGAACCACAGGCTCAGCCTGCCCCCCAGAACCAAAATAGGGCCTGAAGCAATCCTGCGCTTTTGCGGCCAGCTCCCAAAAAAGCGAGGAGACAAATGGAGCTCAGGGGCACTGCAATTCACAAAAGTGCAGAGTTATAAATGAGAACTCTCGTCCACAAATATATTGAGGGAAGGCAACGAAGAGGATTTGAAAGCAAGGCAGATTTGCAGGAAACAGATTTCAGGAGGTAGATTCGACTCGCCTTTAAAGCACATGAAAAGCGGCAAAACGTTGACAATGATGCCCTTGGCCAAAAAGGGCGTATGCGTTTTTTCCTGAATATATTCAGGAAAAAACGCATACGCCCTTTTTAGCCAACCAAGCAAGCCGGAAGGTCAAATCAGTGCTACAAAGAAGTCTCGCTTGCCCTCGGTCAAAAGGGCCATGCTGAAAAAGTTTAAAAACCAGAAAAGCAGGACAGGCCATGGATACATGGAAGCCTTGCTAAGCTGATGGGCGGGACGTAAATTGCCAACAGGCACTCTGGAGAAGTGTACGGTGTGTCCTGAAAAAAGTAATAAACACAGCTTAGAGAGCATAGCGCACTTCCACTCATGGGCATATAAATTGGGAAAACTAAAAATCAACAAGACACAGGCACCCCGAACTTTACGGCTGCTCTGTTTCCAAGAACCTCCACTTTGTCACGCCTTCAATATCCCAGGAAAGAGAAAAATGGATAAACAAATGGTGGTACTTGGCACAATGGAATATCACTCAGCCATGAAATCAGTGTCATCAGGCTAGTTAGCACCATGATGAGAGGATTTAGCGACGATGATTCTAAGTGAAATAAGTCACACAGAAAAAGACACTTATCCTAAGATATCGCTTATAGAGGGAATGTCAAAATCGCTACACTTGAACTGAATTACAAAACAGAACAGAGTCACACCTTTAGAAGACACACTATGGCTGCTTAACGGAAAAGGTGAGGTGGGGTGATACATAAAACAGGGGTTTGAAATTAGCTCAGAGACCACTCCATAAGCCAAATATATAATAGACAAGGCCTACTCCCTGCTCAGTGAACTGGACTCAACACCCCCTAGTCACCGCACAAGAATATATCTGACTAGTAAGAATCTGAAAACCTATGTATCGATATCTCTCTGCAAGTGAATCAAGAGGGTGTAAAGCGGCATCAACACAGCAGGGAAAAGCAGCCAAGCTCCATTCTAAACATAAATAACTTAAAAAAACCCACAAAACAAAGACAGTGAAAGAGAGAGAAATTCTTACAAAATCCGTTCAGGGTCTCTGATGCAACCTGGATTGACCATATCTAGACCCACAGCTGGATGAGACATAAGGCTGGACACTCTTGGGGCTGAGAGGATTGGTGAGGTTGGGTGAGCAAACGCAGATACTTTAAAGTAATACTGCGGGGTACCCACCCCATGGGTCTCAAATCTCCAGGTACAAGGGCATCTTCCTACATCCAAACATGCATGGGAAACCCAGAGAATTGTATGCCGTGAGATCGGGAAAGGCTTCTAAAACGCACCTCATTTCTCCTCTCCTTGTGCTCGGGTTCGCCATTCTAGGCGCTTGACTAAACATCTCCCTACTTGTAGAATCAGCACCTTTAACCTCCTGTTTCGTACAGGTTGCAATTTGTCCTGAGGATGAACGGGAAGACGGGGAACCAACGAGAGACTAGCCCTAGGTGTTGGGACAGGCACAGGTCACTCCATTTTCCCATCAGGAAGAAGAATGAACCACAGGCTCAGCCTGCCCCCCAGAACCAAAATAGGGCCTGAAGCAATCCTGCGCTTTTGCGGCCAGCTCCCAAAAAAGCGAGGAGACAAATGGAGCTCAGGGGCACTGCAATTCACAAACGTGCAGAGTTATAAATGAGAACTCTCGTCCACAAATATATTGAGGGAAGGCAACGAAGAGGATTTGAAAGCAAGGCAGATTTGCAGGAAACAGATTTCAGGAGGTAGATTCGACTCGCCTTTAAAGCACATGAAAAGCGGCAAAACGTTGACAATGATGCCCTTGGCGAAAAAGGGCGTATGCGTTTTTTCCTGAATATATTCAGGAAAAAACGCATACGCCCTTTTTGGCCAACCAAGCAAGCCGGAAGGGCAAATCAGCGCTACAAAGAAGTCTTGCTTGCCCTCGGTCAAAAGGGCCATGCTGAAAAAAGTGTAAAAACCAGAAAAGCAGGACAGGCCATGGAGACATGGGAGCCTTGCTACGCTGATGGGCGGGATGTAAATTGCCAACAGGCACTCTGGAGAAGTTTACGGTGTGTCCTGAAACAAGTAATAAACACAGCTTAAAGAGCATAGGGCACTTCCACCCATGGGAGTATAAATTGGAAAAACTAAAACTCAACAAGACACAGGCACCCCAAACTTTACGGCTGCTCTGTTGCCAAGAACCTCCGCTTCGGTGCACCTTCAATATCCCAGGAAAGAGAAAAATGGATAAACAAATGGTGGTACTTGGCACAATGGAATATCACTCAGCCATGAAATCAATGTCATAAGGCTAGTTAGCAGCATGATGAGTGGATTTAGGTACGATGATTCTAAGTGAAATAAGTCACACAGAAAAAGGCACTTATCCTAAGATATCGCTTATAGAGGGAATGTCAAAATCGCTACACTTGAACTGAATTACAAAACAGAACAGAGTCACACCATTAGAAGACACACTATGGCTGCTTAACGGGAAAGGTGAGGTGGGGTGATGCATAAAACAAGGGTTTGAAATTAGCTCAGAGACCGCTCCATAAGCCAAATATGTAATAGACAAGGCCTACTCCCTGCTCAGTGAACTGGACTCAACACCCCCTAGTCACCGCACAAGAATATATCTGACTAGTAAGAATCTGAAAACCTATGTATCGATATCTCTCTGCAAGTGAATCAAGAGGGTGTAAAGCGGCATAAACACAGCAGGGAAAAGCAGCCAAGCCCCATTCTAAACATAAATTACTTTAAAAAACCCACAAAACAAAGACAGAGAAAGAGAGAGAAATTCTTACAAAATCAGTTCAGGGGCTCTTATGCCACCTGGATTGACCATATCTAGACCCACAGCTGGATGAGACATAAGGCTGGACACTCTTGGGTCTGAGAGGATTGGTGAGGTTGGGTGAGAAAATGCAGATACTTTAAAGTAAAACCGCGGGGTACACACCCCCTGGGTCTCAAATCTGCAGGTACAAGGGCATCTTCCTACATCAAAACATGCAAGGGAAACCCAGAAGATGGTATGCCGTGAGATCGGGAAAGGTTTCTAAAACGCACCTCATTTCTCCTCTCCTTGTGCTCGGGTTCGCCATTCCAGCCGCTTGACTAACCATCTCCCTACTTGGAGAATCAGCACCTTTAACCTCCTGTTTCGTATAGGTTGCAATTTGTCCTGAGGATGAACTGGAAGATGGGGAACCAACGAGAGACTAGCCCTAGGTGTTGGGACAGGCACAGGTCACTCCATTTTCCCATCAGGAAGAAGAATGAACCACAGGCTCAGCCTGCCCCCCAGAACCAAAATAGGGCCTGAAGCAATCCTGCGCTTTTGCGGCCAGCTCCCAAAAAAGCGAGGAGACAAATGGAGCTCAGGGGCACTGCAATTCACAAAAGTGCAGAGTTATAAATGAGAACTCTCGTCCACAAATATATTGAGGGAAGGCAACGAAGAGGATTTGAAAGCAAGGCAGATTTGCAGGAAACAGATTTCAGGAGGTAGATTCGACTCGCCTTTAAAGCACATGAAAAGCGGCAAAACGTTGACAATGATGCCCTTGGCCAAAAAGGGCGTATGCGTTTTTTCCTGAATATATTCAGGAAAAAACGCATACGCCCTTTTTAGCCAACCAAGCAAGCCGGAAGGGCAAATCAGTGCTACAAAGAAGTCTCGCTTGCCCTCGGTCAAAAGGGCCATGCTGAAAAAGTTTAAAAACCAGAAAAGCAGGACAGGCCATGGATACATGGAAGCCTTGCTAAGCTGATGGGCGGGACGTAAATTGCCAACAGGCACTCTGGAGAAGTGTACGGTGTGTCCTGAAAAAAGTAATAAACACAGCTTAGAGAGCATAGCGCACTTCCACTCATGGGCATATAAATTGGGAAAACTAAAAATCAACAAGACACAGGCACCCCGAACTTTACGGCTGCTCTGTTTCCAAGAACCTCCACTTTGTCACGCCTTCAATATCCCAGGAAAGAGAAAAATGGATAAACAAATGGTGGTACTTGGCACAATGGAATATCACTCAGCCATGAAATCAGTGTCATCAGGCTAGTTAGCACCATGATGAGAGGATTTAGCGACGATGATTCTAAGTGAAATAAGTCACACAGAAAAAGACACTTATCCTAAGATATCGCTTATAGAGGGAATGTCAAAATCGCTACACTTGAACTGAATTACAAAACAGAACAGAGTCACACCTTTAGAAGACACACTATGGCTGCTTAACGGAAAAGGTGAGGTGGGGTGATACATAAAACAGGGGTTTGAAATTAGCTCAGAGACCACTCCATAAGCCAAATATATAATAGACAAGGCCTACTCCCTGCTCAGTGAACTGGACTCAACACCCCCTAGTCACCGCACAAGAATATATCTGACTAGTAAGAATCTGAAAACCTATGTATCGATATCTCTCTGCAAGTGAATCAAGAGGGTGTAAAGCGGCATCAACACAGCAGGGAAAAGCAGCCAAGCTCCATTCTAAACATAAATAACTTAAAAAAACCCACAAAACAAAGACAGTGAAAGAGAGAGAAATTCTTACAAAATCCGTTCAGGGTCTCTGATGCAACCTGGATTGACCATATCTAGACCCACAGCTGGATGAGACATAAGGCTGGACACTCTTGGGGCTGAGAGGATTGGTGAGGTTGGGTGAGCAAACGCAGATACTTTAAAGTAATACTGCGGGGTACCCACCCCATGGGTCTCAAATCTCCAGGTACAAGGGCATCTTCCTACATCCAAACATGCATGGGAAACCCAGAGAATTGTATGCCGTGAGATCGGGAAAGGCTTCTAAAACGCACCTCATTTCTCCTCTCCTTGTGCTCGGGTTCGCCATTCTAGGCGCTTGACTAAACATCTCCCTACTTGTAGAATCAGCACCTTTAACCTCCTGTTTCGTACAGGTTGCAATTTGTCCTGAGGATGAACGGGAAGACGGGGAACCAACGAGAGACTAGCCCTAGGTGTTGGGACAGGCACAGGTCACTCCATTTTCCCATCAGGAAGAAGAATGAACCACAGGCTCAGCCTGCCCCCCAGAACCAAAATAGGGCCTGAAGCAATCCTGCGCTTTTGCGGCCAGCTCCCAAAAAAGCGAGTAGACAAATGGAGCTCAGGGGCACTGCAATTCACAAACGTGCAGAGTTATAAATGAGAACTCTCGTCCACAAATATATTGAGGGAAGGCAACGAAGAAGATTTGAAAGCAAGGCAGATTTGCAGGAAACAGATTTCAGGAGGTAGATTCGACTCGCCTTTAAAGCACATGAAAAGCGGCAAAACGTTGACAATGATGCCCTTGGCGAAAAAGGGCGTATGCGTTTTTTCCTGAATATATTCAGGAAAAAACGCATACGCCCTTTTTGGCCAACCAAGCAAGCCGGAAGGGCAAATCAGCGCTACAAAGAAGTCTTGCTTGCCCTCGGTCAAAAGGGCCATGCTGAAAAAAGTGTAAAAACCAGAAAAGCAGGACAGGCCATGGAGACATGGGAGCCTTGCTACGCTGATGGGCGGGATGTAAATTGCCAACAGGCACTCTGGAGAAGTGTACGGTGTGTCCTGAAACAAGTAATAAACACAGCTTAAAGAGCATAGGGCACTTCCACCCATGGGAGTATAAATTGGAAAAACTAAAACTCAACAAGACACAGGCACCCCAAACTTTACGGCTGCTCTGTTGCCAAGAACCTCCGCTTCGGTACACCTTCAATATCCCAGGAAAGAGAAAAATGGATAAACAAATGGTGGTACTTGGCACAATGGAATATCACTCAGCCATGAAATCAATGTCATAAGGCTAGTTAGCAGCATGATGAGTGGATTTAGGTACGATGATTCTAAGTGAAATAAGTCACACAGAAAAAGGCACTTATCCTAAGATATCGCTTATAGAGGGAATGTCAAAATCGCTACACTTGAACTGAATTACAAAACAGAACAGAGTCACACCATTAGAAGACACACTATGGCTGCTTAACGGGAAAGGTGAGGTGGGGTGATGCATAAAACAAGGGTTTGAAATTAGCTCAGAGACCGCTCCATAAGCCAAATATGTAATAGACAAGGCCTACTCCCTGCTCAGTGAACTGGACTCAACACCCCCTAGTCACCGCACAAGAATATATCTGACTAGTAAGAATCTGAAAACCTATGTATCGATATCTCTCTGCAAGTGAATCAAGAGGGTGTAAAGCGGCATAAACACAGCAGGGAAAAGCAGCCAAGCCCCATTCTAAACATAAATTACTTTAAAAAACCCACAAAACAAAGACAGAGAAAGAGAGAGAAATTCTTACAAAATCAGTTCAGGGGCTCTTATGCCACCTGGATTGACCATATCTAGACCCACAGCTGGATGAGACATAAGGCTGGACACTCTTGGGTCTGAGAGGATTGGTGAGGTTGGGTGAGAAAATGCAGATACTTTAAAGTAAAACCGCGGGGTACACACCCCCTGGGTCTCAAATCTGCAGGTACAAGGGCATCTTCCTACATCAAAACATGCAAGGGAAACCCAGAAGATGGTATGCCGTGAGATCGGGAAAGGTTTCTAAAACGCACCTCATTTCTCCTCTCCTTGTGCTCGGGTTCGCCATTCCAGCCGCTTGACTAACCATCTCCCTACTTGGAGAATCAGCACCTTTAACCTCCTGTTTCGTATAGGTTGCAATTTGTCCTGAGGATGAACTGGAAGATGGGGAACCAACGAGAGACTAGCCCTAGGTGTTGGGACAGGCACAGGTCACTCCATTTTCCCATCAGGAAGAAGAATGAACCACAGGCTCAGCCTGCCCCCCAGAACCAAAATAGGGCCTGAAGCAATCCTGCGCTTTTGCGGCCAGCTCCCAAAAAAGCGAGGAGACAAATGGAGCTCAGGGGCACTGCAATTCACAAAAGTGCAGAGTTATAAATGAGAACTCTCGTCCACAAATATATTGAGGGAAGGCAACGAAGAGGATTTGAAAGCAAGGCAGATTTGCAGGAAACAGATTTCAGGAGGTAGATTCGACTCGCCTTTAAAGCACATGAAAAGCGGCAAAACGTTGACAATGATGCCCTTGGCCAAAAAGGGCGTATGCGTTTTTTCCTGAATATATTCAGGAAAAAACGCATACGCCCTTTTTAGCCAACCAAGCAAGCCGGAAGGGCAAATCAGTGCTACAAAGAAGTCTCGCTTGCCCTCGGTCAAAAGGGCCATGCTGAAAAAGTTTAAAAACCAGAAAAGCAGGACAGGCCATGGAGACATGGAAGCCTTGCTAAGCTGATGGGCGGGACGTAAATTGCCAACAGGCACTCTGGAGAAGTGTACGGTGTGTCCTGAAAAAAGTAATAAACACAGCTTAGAGAGCATAGCGCACTTCCACTCATGGGCATATAAATTGGGAAAACTAAAAATCAACAAGACACAGGCACCCCGAACTTTACGGCTGCTCTGTTTCCAAGAACCTCCACTTTGTCACGCCTTCAATATCCCAGGAAAGAGAAAAATGGATAAACAAATGGTGGTACTTGGCACAATGGAATATCACTCAGCCATGAAATCAGTGTCATCAGGCTAGTTAGCACCATGATGAGAGGATTTAGCGACGATGATTCTAAGTGAAATAAGTCACACAGAAAAAGACACTTATCCTAAGATATCGCTTATAGAGGGAATGTCAAAATCGCTACACTTGAACTGAATTACAAAACAGAACAGAGTCACACCTTTAGAAGACACACTATGGCT